>NC_133400.1:50486155-50789185 GCF_047511655.1 Castor canadensis | reverse complement strand
TTTACCTTTAGTTTTAAACATACATACATAGGAATCTCTTTCTTTAGATCTAGTTTATTTCATTATTACTCCCAACTATATTCAGAATTTTGCTCTCCCCTTACCTTATTTTCCTTGTGGATGTGTCCTTCGGAGAACATTCCCTTGCCATATCCAATGAGTTCTCTTGTAGTCAGGCCCCAAGAATGGGTGTCACTTGTCCACGACCAGCATGGGTACGCTGTGCAAACCTGACTAAGAGCAGCAGGGAATGAGAAATAAGACACACACAGACATACAGATATACAACAGAAAAACTGGGGATGGGAGGGCTACACTTTCCTGATGAGAAACATGAGCGTCTACTTGAGCCAGAGTGTTTATTTTATAGGTCAGTACAAGGGAAAGACTCTGGAAAAATCAACCTTTAACAATTCTTGATGCAAGGTGAAAGGAATGAGGTTTGAGGGGCCAATTTTCCTAAGGCTAATGAAGCTTAATTACAACACATCAGTTCTGGAATCATCAAGGCATGCAGGACACCTTATCTAAGGTATTGATTAGTTTGGCATCAGGGAGTTTCCTAACAGTCTGGTACTTTATCTAGTTTTGCATCAGGGGGCTGGTATGCAGACACAGCAGGTTGTATCCTTCAAGGAGATGTGAGTACAAGGTCAAGACACCAAGTACTGGGAAAATTATGGTAGAAGAGACTATGCAAACTTCTACATGGAGAGGCTATACAAAATCCATTATATTCCAGTCCAGTATCCATGCCTGGTCCCCAAAAAAATTGTAGTTCTATTTTTAGCTCCTGCGGAACCTCCAGACTGAGTTCCAAAGTGACTAGACTAATTTAAATTCCCACCAACAGTTTATAAGTGTTCCCTTTTCCCCAAATCCTTAGTGCCATTTGTTGGTTTTGTTTTCTCGAGGATAACCTCTCTGAATGGGGTGAGATGGATCCTCAATGTCATTTTGATTTGTATTTCCTTTATGAATAAGGATATTGATCATTTCTTCATGCATTTATCAGCCTTTTGTACTTCTTTGAGAAATGTCTTTTCAATTCACTTGCCCATTTATTATTTAGATTATTTGTTCTTTTGCTGTGTAATATTTTGAGTTCTTTATATAATCCTGATATTAATCCTTTATCTGATGAATAACTTGCAAAGATTTTCTTCCCATTCTGTGAGGTTTCTCTTGATTCTGATAAATTTTTTCCTTTACTATGCTTTTTAATTTTATGCAATTCCACTTGTCAATTCTTACTCATATTTCCTGAGCAATAAGAGTCCTATTCAGAAAGTAATTGCCTATGCTTATAGTATCAAGGATTTTTCCTGCTTTTTTGTATTAGTTTCAAATTTTAGGTATTACATGAAGATCTCTGATCCATTTAGAATTTATCTTCATATAGATTTTGTACAAAATCTCACAGATGCAGATGTTGTGATAAATGGGAATCTAAATTTCAGCCTTCTGCATGTGGATGTCCAGTTTCCCCAACACCATTTGTTGAGGAGCTTATCTTTTGTCCAATGTATATTACTGGCTCCTTCGTCAAAATCTGATAGCTGTAGCTATGTGAGTTCATTTCTGGATTTCCTTTTCTATTACAGTGACCTACATGTCTGCTTTTTGCCAGCACCATTCAGTTTTTATTACTTTGGCTCCATTGTATAATTTGAACTCTGGTATTATGATGCCTCCAGAATTGTTCATTTTGCTCAGAATTGCTTTGGCTATTTGGGGACTTTAATTCTTCCATATGAATTTTAGCATTGATTTTTCTATTTTTTGTAAAATGGTACTGTGATTTTGATGAGGATTGAATTGAATGTGTACCTTGTTTTTGGTGGGATGACCATTCTCACAATATTAATTCTGCATATCTATGCACACAGAAAGTATTCCCATCTGCTAGTGCTTTCTTCAGTTTTCTCCCTCAATATTTTATAATTTAAATGTAAAAGTCTTTTAAATCCTTTAAGTTTATTCTTATTTCAACTGAGATTCTTGATTCATCAAACTTTTCAGCTACAGAATTTTATTTTGATTGTTTTGAGGATTTCTATATCTTTATTGAATTCCTCTTTCATATCCTGCATTATCTTTTTATTTCATTCAGCTATTTATTCTCTTAGAATTCATTCAGGTGTTTATACATGTCCTCACTGACAATTCTTACAATCATGCCTTCAAGTTCTCTGTCTTAGTTTACTTTCTCTTCACTGTCATTTGGTGTTTTTTACTGCAAGGTTGTTGACTTTTGGGATGTCATGTTGCCCTTTTTTCATATGTTGTCCTTATTTTCTACTTTTTTTCCTTTTTGGTGAGACTGGTGTTTGAACTCAGGGCTTCAAGCTTACAAATCAGGTGCTCTATTGCTTGAGCCCACCTCCAGTCCATTTTCCTCTGGTTATTTTGGAGATGGGGTTTTGCAAACTATTTGCTCTGGCTGATCTTGAATCATGATCCTCCTGATCTCAGCCTCCAAGTAGCTAGGATTACAGGAATGAGCCACTGGTGCCAAGCATTGGTTGAAAGTTTTATCCACCTATAGACTTTAAGTTGAAGTGTTATCAATTTGCAGGCATGGCTGTGTAGTGGCAAGGCTGCAGTACAGTTTCTCACCACTGGACTGGGAATAGGTCATTTGCGAAGCTTTTACCCACATGCTCAGTCCACCAATCCTGATCTGCAGCACCATTCAGACGGGAAAACTAGCTGGAGTTTCTTGTGTTTCCTTGCTTATAGGTTGGTGTTATATCTGGATAAAAGACAGGGCTGGTTAGTTGTCTACTTCTGTGTTGTGAATTAAAAACCACTACATGCCACACAAAGCTTTGCAGTCTGAGCTAGGCAGATTCCCACTTGCTCCAAGCTCCCAGTTTGTGTCCCCAGGAACGGAACACACACATCCCTAGGAGAGTCCCCCAAATCTGATAGTGGGGGTGGGGAAACAAACAAAACACTGAGTTCTGCACTAATGAAAGAGAACTGAGGGACTTAGGTGCTCTGCCTGCTGGTCTTAGTTCTTTAAGACCCCATCTAGCAGTTCATTTCTCTATGGAATGAAGGAAGATAGGGGATATCATGTGATCCCAGGTCCTTAATAGGAGCTTTCTGCCTCACCTTGTAAAAAAGCACTCAGAGCCTTCACAGAGCTCCTGGATGACAAACACTTCCATCCATGGACTTGAGGCTGTTTCTTCAGTGATTCTTAGGCAATGGGATGTGCCCAAGTCTCTCTAACAAAGGAGAGCAGGATTACCAAGTATAACACCCTTTTCTGTCTTTGATCTCTGCTTCTGGAATTTCTCAGGGGATCCACATCAGACTTCTGCCTCCCTACAACCCTCTCCTGTGGCTGTCTACTACCCCAACACTGTAGCAGGGTGTCTAAAAACTACTTGAGCTACAGTTATTTCTTGGTTTTCAAGTCCCCAGAGTAGTTCATTCTTAAGCCCTGGTCAGCAGCAAACACCTGCAGCCAATAGGCTACTCCTGGAGCAACTGCACACCACCTGCCATGAGCTTGGCTCTTTCTGTCCACTGTGATCCTCAGCCAGTGAGGGCAGGATCACCAACCACCATGCCCTTCTGCTTAGACATTTCTGAGGGTTCTCATCAGACCCTCTCCCACTCCACAACCACCTGCAGTGAATGTCTCCCTCACAGAGACTGTGGATTAGTGTCTCAAGCCTCTCTGAGAAACAATTGTTCATTGTTTTGAATTGTTCAAAATAAAATAGTACAATCTCAGATCACACCTGGAAGCAAACTCATGTAGCCAGCAGCCAGTTGCTGAAACCAGAGCACTCTGCCTGTTGTGGGCTCAGTGCTCTACTTCCACAGTGGCCCTCAGGTACTGAGACTTGCTCTCACCAGGAAGCGTAAGGCCATGAACCATTCTTCACTACCCCAGCTTCTGTTTGTTTAAACTCCTCTCCAGGTCCATGTCAGATTTTCTCACTCTTCCTAACTGCCTCTTTGCCATCTCCCTCCATGTTATTGTGGCTGGGCATCCCAGGACTTCATGAGTTGTGATTGTTGTTTGCAGGTCCCCAGAGTAGCCCAGTTTCAAAACCTGCTTGGAAGCAGATCCCTGCAGCCAGCTGGAAACATCTGGAATCTGAACATTTAATTCTTGCCACAGGTTCACTGTTCTGATCCTGGTCAGACCCTCTTTCTCTCTTCATGCTCACCTTTTGTGACTGTCACCCTTTCATGTACTGTGGCCACATATTCCAAGACACCCTGAGCTGCATTTGTACCTTGTTTTCAAGTACTCTGAGTAGCTCAGCCTCAAACCATAGGTACTCTCTCAAGATAGTGCCTCACCATAGCTTTCCAAAATATGAGGAATGAAAAATTGTCTTGTCCCATGCTACCCTGCTATGCCAGGGTCCCACCAAATCCCCATACTGGATTTAAAGCTTACAGTAAGTGTGGGCTTGTCCCAAAGCTAGATCTACTGGTCTGTCACCAAAGTTACTTAATTTACCTCCCCCAGGGTAGCTGGGCTGGAACTGCAAACTATTTCTTAATTTACTCTGTCGCCTTTTTCTTTCATCATGCTTTTTAGCTGTCCTGTCCCTCTTTTATGGGCCTCATGGTCTTCCTCTCTTTTTCTCTTCTGAATATAATCTCTTCTTTGTAATTCTGACTCTTCTTATTCACAAAATCACACAGAGAAAGTTTGTACTCCACAATCTTGACAGCCTAAGCCAGAAAAATTAAGAATTAATGCAAAATTATGAACTTATCAAGAAATATGTCTATATATTATATTACTTTGTGAGTTTTAAAATATATCCACTTTGTACAATATATCAGTAAAAGAATATTCATTCTTGTCAAAAATGGTAATTGAGAAAAAAGTGAACTTTCTTAATCAAATAGAGCAATGTATTTCAAAAGGATAAACAATGTACTTGAGAGTAAAGCATTGCAGGCATTACAATTAGTCAACTCTTACTGCTCCTTTCAAATTCTATCTAAACTTGGGCTGGCAGAGTATTTCAAGTGCAAAGCATATGCCTAGTGAAGCCCTGAGTTCAAACCCTAATACTGCAAGAAAAGAAAAGAAAATTCTAGCTAAACAACATAACAAAAATGAAAGAAGCTGCAAACATTTTCATAAGTATGCAACCAAAAGTATAATTATTTGCATGCTATGTAATCTATCTTTTCTGAAAAATACAAGATAAAAAAAGTTATCAGTGATACAACAAACTGTAGCTGGAGAAAAAAAGAATGTTTTAGAATAGAACAAAAAATAAGAAAACTTTCATTTTATCTGGAGTAATCATTTAAAACAGATTATTCAATTGTATTATTCAAAAAACAATATAAAAATTTGTTCATAATGTTAGTTAGCATAATATTAGAATAGCATATTTAACAAAAAAGAGAACCATACACTGAAGAAACATCTAGTACTTTACGCAGATGAACACTGACAAAATAGAAATTTATAATTTTGGTTTTCAAACATGAATATTATCAGTATTTCAGTTTACCATGTTCTCCAAATTGATATATAAAAGTGAAACAATTTAGTTTTAGATGTAAATGAAATTATTTAGAGCACAAAAAAGTAATTATGAGAATTAAAAACACAAGAAACTGGCAATTATACAAAAGAATAATTAAGGAGGATTTACATCAATTTCCCAGAAAATAAGAGGAATAATTAACAAATAAGACTGCATCAAATTAAAAAATTTCTGCACATTAAAAGAAACAGTTACCAGAATCAAGAGATGACCCACAAGATGGGAGAAAAACTTCACCAGCTATTTGACTGATAATGGAATAATATACACAATATATAAAGGGCTCAAAAACTAAACAGAAAAAGAATAATACAATTAATAAGTAGACAATTAAATTGGATGATTCTTAAGGAAGAAATACAAATGGTTAATAAATACATGTAGAGATGTTCAATACCCTTAGCCATAAAGGAAATGCAAATAGAAACTACCCTTAGATTCCATATCACCCCAGTCAGATTGGCAAACACCAGGAAAACAAACAACAAATACTGGTGAGAAAGAATCCCTAATACACTGTTACAGGGAATGTAAACTAATGCAACCACTATGAAAATAAGTGTGGAGATCCCTCAAAAAGCTAACAATAGACCTACCTTATGACCCCACCATACCACTTTTGGGCATATAGCTAAAGGAACATAAGTCAATATGTAAGATAATAAGGTGCATACTCATATTGTTGCAGCTCTCTTCACAATAGCCAAACTGTGGAAACAGCCAAGATGCCCAACAACTGATTAATATAATAATTATTACATACAATATTTTCTTTATTCATATATGTGCATATATACATAAATATATACTATGGGATACCACTTAGCCATATGGAAAATGAAATTATGTCATTTTAAGGAAAATGGATGAAACTGATTTGAATTAGCATAAATTAATAATAAAAGGGAATTTGATTTTGATAATTCATACATGCACATAATGTACCTTGAACATGCTCTCCTCTCCTTCAGGAGGAAGGAGAGGGGAAGGAAAGGGTACTGAAGGGTAAAGAAGCTTGAGGTACACAAGCTTCTTTATACTACATATGTACATATGAAGATAACATAATGAAACCCACCAAACACCATTTGAAGAGGGGAGGGGAGGAATAAGGGAATGGAAATATAATGGAGAGGGTGAGCATGTTGTTCAAGACACAGTGTACTCATTTTGGGAATTATCACAATCAAATCCTCTCATAATATTAATGTATACTAATTCAAAATAAAATAAAATACACAAGTTACACAAACAGGCAAGTCATGATTCAGAAACACACATGGCCAATAAATGCACAGAAATATATATCCAACCTCACTAATTATCAAATAAATATAATTTAAAATAACAGTGGGACAGGTATTCTAATCTACTATTTTGGTAAATACTTAAGGAGTAGAAATATCTAATATTTTGTGCATGTATGTTAAAAAATGAGCAACCTTTCATATGCTAATATTATCATTATCAATTGATATGGTCCTGAAAAGAAATACATAGTGAAATTCTTAGAAACAAATGTCCATTTCATTTAAAAATTCCACTTCTGAAATTTTATCCTAAAGAAGAGAAAGTATACACAAATGTTTTACTAACATGTACAATGTAATTTTTAATAGTGAAAGCTTTAAAGTGACCTAAACTGATAAAGATTTGCTAAATAAATTATGATACATTACTAAGCATACTTCTGTTAACTCTTCATATATATATACATATTTGAAACAGAACATATCTATGATGTGATTTAATGAAAATAGTATGTGAGTATGCATAGCATGATCCAATATAGCTAAAATTAATATATATACTTACATGCCTTAGCTATATTTAGAAATAATGAAAAAAACTCATACATCAAAATGTTAATAGTAATTTTTTGTTGTTGTTGTTTAAACTGGAAAATTTATTTGCTCAGTACACGAAATAGGATGCAAGCACTGAAATGACAAACATACAGAAATATGTAGATCAATATAAAACAGTAATTTAGTTTAAATGATGGGAAATCTCTATAGTGTTACAACAACATACTCCCAAGAAGAATTTATTCTTTAGTTAATTACACATTTCAATAAAATAAAGGGTAATGGATTAAGTGAAAGACAACTTGTGAATTTTCCTAAAAAATACAACTCTAACTCTATTAATCCATGCCAGTGAAACACTGTAGCTAAAATTTACAAGTAAGACAAAAAGAGATTAAACATAGTCACCTTTTTTGCTAGAACAGTCTAGACGAAAATGGTTACCAGAAATACAGCAGGCAAACCGATAAACTGATCTAGAACATAGTGTACTAAATTTCAGGCTCAAAGTGTGCTAAATGTTCATCGTTAGTATAGCACATTTTGGTACATGGTGTGGTTCAATGCCAAGACAGATTACAATCTGTTACAGAAATACATAGATGACAGATGCTTTTTTATTATTTGAATATACAAATATATATATATATATATACATGTACATAGATGTATGTATTTTTTAAAAGTTAGGTCTACTGTCACATACAAAAAAAGATTTCCTCAGGAAGAAATTATAGGACATAGTCTGGGGTGCACCTGGTAATATGAGGCTCTCCACAATGAGGTACTGGGTCAGACAGAAGAAAAGAATATTTAAAAGTTTCATCTAATTCCATGATAGCAGTCTGGATCCCATAAGCAACCCAACTGAGTGCACTAAAAATGGGAACCATATTCCAATTGTGGTACCAATGGTATCCCTCCATTACAAGCTGGTGAGGATGAGAAACCAGTGTGAGACCACTGGCATGGTTAAGTGTTTCAGAAATGTCTTGTCCAAATTTGTAGCCAGCACCACGTGGCAAAATTCCCTACCCACCATGATCATCTGGATCTGACCATAAAAGATCACACACTGGTTTCTCATGTGGAACTTCTTGTAAATGACTTAGGTCTTCTATATGATCCATTGTGTCTATGCATCCATGAAGAGAGGCCACCATGAAAGCCGAAGTGGGAGATAATCAAATAGATCTGTAAAGTGTGTCCACACATTGGCATTTCCATACTCTCATAGACATTAATCATAAAAACCATGTATTTGGGTAATTTGTCGGCTTTCATGATTTCCTTTTAATATTGTAATGAGTTCCAAGATAACTCACCTTTAATTCTACAAGAAGAGTCACAGTCAGCACGGAATAATAACCTGTGTCTACATAGTCATCCATGAATAGATCATATCTGGAGATTTCCCACCAATTCTGAAGAGTTCCACAAGGTCATGAAATTGGTCGTGTACATCTCCACAGAGGGTAACAGGACAACGAACTTCGTGCACGTTTCATTCCTTAGTTAAAATCTCCTTAGCCTTTTCGCACAGCATCAGCACTTAGTTCTGGTTCAGCTGGCTACACCAGGTCCAGATCCTCGGTAAACACCTTGTTATCTCCAGATCCCGCCGCCAGCTCCCAGCCAGACGCCGAGGAGCCGCAGATAGTGCTGGAGCCCTGCGCCCTGTTCCAGCCAGGCCTCCCGGAGACCTTGGCCCACCCAGGGGTCGGGGAGGCATGCGAGGGGGGGAGCACAGCACGAAGCCTCAGCTCAGCTTGGACTGAGGATGGCCTCCCGTGGCCTCGCCTGCCGCCCCACCTCTCTCACCTTAATAGTGATTTTTCCCCATGTGATGAAACTTTTTGTTAATTTTATTCATCTATATATTCTTTCTAATAAGAATTAAAAAACTGAAATTCTAAAGAAATCTTCCATTATAGATGGATTAATTTTTTTTACATTTTTCATTCTTTGATATTATGGACATTGTCTTGTTAATAATCTGTCATTTCTAATATCCTTAAAAATAGAAACTTAGACAAATTCCTGGATATTAAAAAAAAAACCTCAAAAACGTGGTTTTTTTTTTTTTTACAATTTTAATGTTATTTGTAAAGCTGTTGAACTATTGATTATACCAATGGCTTACTTAGCTTCCCACAATTAGTAAATAAACGTTGAGCGATAATGTGGGTGTAAGTATATGCTGATTTCTGAAAGTTGTAGTATTGGTGGGAAAATGTCAGAAAACAACTTGACACACTACTTTTTTTATAAAAAAAAAAACAACAGGAAGCTGAAAGAAATAAGCGCCAAGTAGACTATCTCTTAAAAGAAGGGATGGAATTCTTATATAAAAGTGGAGAGAACAAATCAACAGTGGAAAGCAATATTGATAAAACAAAATCTAAAGGTGAACTTTCAGAAACTGTACCGTTGGAGGGAGAAACAAGTACAGCATTCGTTTCTGATTCAGGAAAACAAAAGACAAACGCACAGGTAAGAAAATAATCTAAATAGATAGTGGTACATGCTGCAGTGAATTGCATATTATTATTTACTTCGTTTGTATATGTTAATGTTTTTACTTGTTCAAATTATTGCTTTTTACCTTCTAAATTTATCAAACTGTAAATTAACTATTAATTTTGAATGATCATTAAAACAGTTGAGATTTGAAAGCAGGAAGAAAATAGGGCTTCAAAGACTAAAAATGTTTTGCTATAAATAAATAAAATAAAATATAAATTCAAAATTTTATTTAAAACTTCTATTTTTGTTTCTGTTGTGCAGTGCATTCAGAAGCTTTCTTCTTTTTTCTCCAAAGCTTTCTGGAACTTTCTTCAGGCTTTGTCAGATTTTATCCTTTCCTCGGATCCAAGCCTCATCTTTAGTCCCTAGGCTATGGCACATTCTTCCACAATACACATGCACACTAATGTATATGTTTATGAGTTAACTATACTAAAGTTTAAGTTCATTAGCATGCTATGACTTAACTTTTTCCTCTAACTAGAGAGATACTATGGGCATAAATTATACTGATTGTTGAAGGTTGTAGGATTGATGGGAAAATGTCACAGAAAACAAAGCTTGGCACACAACTTTCTTATGAGATGAAACTGAAAGAAATAAACATCACTTTAGAAGCAAGGAGAAAAGAGAGAGATGGAAGAAAGAGAGAGAGGGAAAGAGGGGGAGGGAGAGAGAAAGGGAAAGAGGAGGAGGGAGAGAGAGAAGGAAAGGGGGAGTGAGAGAGAGAGAACAAGAGACAGGCAGACAGAAATGCCCAATCTTAGTAATAACATCCCATAATTTTTGCAATATCTTGTAACATTAGAAGATTTTCACCTTCCCGTAATAAAAACAGTCACTAGGACCAGACCACATGTAAGGAAGGACATATCATTTGCAGGAATCCAGGCAGGGATCATCAAGAGCCCTTTTGGAGTAGATTGATGTCAGATTATGAAAACCTCTAAATTGAGTGCTAAATTAAGCAGTTTGGTCTTCAATATTCAGAAAAGAAAGAACCACTGAATGTTTTGGGGTAAAGCAATAACACATAAAATCTGTTTTGAAGGAAAATAACTATGGGAATAAGTAAGGCATGGGGATTATTCTCCTTTATTGATTTCATAGTTTAAAAGGACTTTGTGTATACTATAAATACAACTTCATTTCATTTTTTTTACTAACACATCACTCTAGGGTACTATAAGCTTATGACATTGTTACTATCGAGATTAATCTTTCTTTTTCTGAGGGAAGAATCTCCCAGAGCTACTTAAGTATCACAAGATGCCAGTTTATTGTCCTGTGCTATTTTGGATAGAAACCTAACATCTAAAAAGATTAAAGGAAAACTATTTGGATCTGTACTACTGGACACTATGTTATATTACACAAAAATTCTGTCATATATTTCTTAATGAATGTTAAAAAAAAGTACATTTTTAAGGTTTTTAGTAGAAGGAGCAGTCTTTTTAAATTAGGAACTAAACATAATTATCTACAAACTTAATGATAGATAACAATTCCTTATAAGAATATAACTATTTTTGTATACTGAGAACGTTATGTAGATTTATATTATGTCATCTTTAGTTCTATGCTAGTTGTTTACTTAGGCTATATGAAAAGCCCAGGTGAAACACTGGGTGTCTCTTGTGATATGTATACACAAGATGTACGGTTCAAGTACAACACCTTATTTCTTCATGCTAATATTTCAAGGAAATTCAAGGTAAAGAGAGACAACAGAATCTTTACAATCATACACATGACTTACTGTGCCACACTGAGCACTGAGCATAAACATCCAGCTATTGGAAAAAAATACAGAGGACAAACATGAGTGATTTTCATTGACTAAGCCAGACTGGTACATGTCATTTTCTCTCAACTTTCTTTTGCCACATTTAACTGCAGGGGGGGACCTTGAAAAATGTAGACTAGCAATGTACCTAAGAAGAAAACAAAATTAATTTGGTGAATATCCAGAAGTCTTTGATTCAGATGGGTAAAGATAAATCCAACTAATGTCTGTATAAAAATAAAACAAAGTACAATGAAATTCAGAACTGCAGCATAACAGTTATGCTATATGATAATGTTATTATTCATAAGACATGATCTATTAACAAAACTATACTTTTAAGGCCACAAGTCTCATAACATTTTTGATCATATACCTCTATAGACATATTTTGAGTATACAGTTCTCTAAATACTTTTAAATGTTTATAAATTACAAAAAAGCACTATCATGTTAGTAAATTGTGTGTATTAACTTATAAACACCTCAAAAAATATTTAAAAGGATTAGTAAAAATTAATTTAAAATAATGTTATCTTTCTAAAATTATAAAATATTCCTTGCTCTTAATTAAAAAATATGTAGTGTGGGTTTGGAATCTATTCTTCTATTATCTCTTTAAATGCCATTATATTATAATTTCTTAGTTTTTTAATATCTTACTCTTATATGATTGTCACATTATGAAAATTGTTTTTATTGATATTTTTATAACTGACTTAATATAAAGATTTCATATGCATATTTGGTATAGTTAAATTTAATATCATCTTAACCACAGATCCAAAATGAAACACCAATTGAAGAAAGGTAAAACAACTTTTAAATTTCTGTTCCAGCTTTTTATATTTTACAAATTCATATATCTAAGGGATCAAATAACCAAAATTAACCCAGTGTCTAAAAGTCCTTGATTTATATCTTTGATCACAGAATTGTACTCATATCTTTTAAACTAATTTTAATGTGTTTATTTACTGATTTATTTGAGCAAAAGTGAGACTTGAGCTCAGGGCCTCATGCTTGCTAGGCCATGCCCATAGGTGTTTTTTTTTTTCTTTTAGGCATCTTACAGGTAGGGTCTCACATTTTTACCCAGGGCTGGTCTCAGACTTCAGTCCTCCTGCCTGTGACTTCCTGCATATCTAGGATCACAGGCATGCACCAGCATGACTAGCTTATTTGTTAATGTGAGGTCCACTGACTTTTTCCTGGGCTGACTTTAAACTGTGATTCTCCAATCTCTGCCTTCTGAGTTAGCTAGGATTACAGGCATGAGCCACCATGTCTGACCTGAAATTAATTTTAAATAGAAAATGTTTGCAACTTTACATGTAAAAGACAGAAGAGTTTGAATGTGGCCAAAACTTTTTTCTAATTAAGTGAAAATTTTAAATTAAGAACCAGGACAAAAGCATAAAAAATTTTTTCTGAGAAGAGCAATCACATTTCCAGAGTGAGGAGCTTATCCTTATTTTGAATTTACTTATTATCAAAATGCTTGACCTAGACAAACAACTCACTTAAAAACATTTTTGTCTCATTTTGCTCAGTCACATAGGTATGTGCATATGAATGTACATAAATTATTTACTTTACTGATTCATCCAAACAAATTTTAGAGTTTTCAGTAGTGAGTCTATTTGATTATCATATTATAATTGATTTGCAAATCTATTTGGTCAAGAAATAGGAAATCTGAGGCAAATAGGTTAAAGGAACATCAAATTCTGTCAGTAAGACTTAGATTGTGTCTAGTGAAAATAAACTGTGTCAATATTTTCTTTTGGTCATTGACATGAGTTATTGAGGATTCCAGTTAAATTTACATGAGACCCTTATTTGTTCCTTATACATATCCTAATGTCTAAAATGTTGGCTTTGATTATTATGCAGAAATGACAAAAATTACCTACCAGCATTCATTTTTGTGTTGCATTACCATATTTACTATTTCTAGACTACATACTCAGGTGAATTAACAAGTATTAAGCAATACACATAGTGAGTAATGGCCACAAATTTTGAAAAGTTCCATTTTTAATGTTTGTGATTATATTTTAAAAGTATACATTTTTTAATAAAGAGAAAATTAAACTTTGGTTTACTTTTTCTCAGCAAAAGTGGATTTCTTCTAACTTTTTCCTTTATGTTTTATGTATGTTTGGTCAGCATTATAAATATTTGTGAGATCATAAAAAAATCAATAATTATCTTCAATTTTCATAGAAATTTAACCATCTTATGAATTATGTAGAAATGGAAATAAAACAAAATACTCTTATATTTACTCTCAGACTACAGAAGACAATAGTATATTACTATAGCTTTTTCATAGAAACATGATAAAGAAAAGGGTTGGAAAATGCTGGAAAGCAAATAAATTATGTCTTGAAGAAAATGAAGTAGTAACTTTTGATATGAGTTTTGTAAACTGAAGATTTGGTTGTTGTTGATGAACTTGATGGACTACTTTGGTGCACCTCAGAAAGAGAAATACTGAAATATTTAAAAGAGCCTCTCTAGTCTTAAGAAGTACATAAGCACTGGCCTCAGTAACCTTCCACAGACCTGTGGAAAAAACTTTAAGAGGGGTTATGATAGTGTTACTTTGGGGCATTAATCCAGCCTGCTCCCATTCTATTTTACTGATAAATCACATGTGACAGTTAAAATGTGGTAATCTGAAGAAGAATTCAATGAGGAACAATGGACTGAAGCTGAGAGGGAGTATAAAATATCAACATCAGAAAAAATTATAGAAATAATATCAAAAATGTCTCTTAAATTGTTTTTCCCCCTAGAAATGCTGAATTACATAATGTTCTCTAACTTCAGGAAGATTATTTTAACTTATTTCTATTCAATTTAGCTCTTATGAGAAATCATTAACTAGCTATCTATGCTACAAAGGCACTGTGCTAGATTTTACAAGGTATAAAAGTGTGAAAATTATGTGGTCATTGTCCTCAATGAATTAATCATCTAATAAAGCAGACAAGACAATTTTATAAAAAAAGAAGTATGTAATACAGAAGATGAATTCTACAAGAATTTACTTATGCATGAAAAAAGGAATTATTATATCTACCTATATTGAGAAATATATTAACATTTAACTTAAGAAAGAATTGCATAATATTTTATGAGAAAGGAGTTTCCAGGTGAACATAACTTTATTTTGAGGCCAAGGTGAGTGTGTTTAGAAACTGCATAGTGTGCCCAGGGAAAGGCCAGGAGTTTATTTTGTTTGGAGTCTAGACTAATGACAGTAATGGGGAATATTACATGAAATAGGTTATTTTGTTTGGAGTCTAGACTAATGACAGTAATGGGGAATATTACATGAAATAGGTCCTATGGAACTGCTCATAACAGCTTTATTTTGAATATTGCTAAATATAATAAAAATTCAAACTATTAAGCACATGGCACAATATTGTTTACCAACCTTCATTTTGGGTTACTTCTTAGATCCTAATAATTTCTGAAATACTTTGGAAGTCTCCCAACCTTCACAGAGTGAATGAGAGTGAAGTAAGGAGATCCCACCTGAGCAGACGCATGGTATTGCTTACATTAAAGTACATTCTTTGGCACCTTGCAGCATTGAGCCATTTATTTGGGCTTAGGGAATACATTAGTGACAAATATTTAATCAAGAAATAGAATTTAATCATTTACTGTTTCATACAATATGTGTTGCTAGATTTTCCTAAATATTTTATAGTATTGAAATTCACACCTCTAAGGAATTAAAATGCTAGGTTTTATACATGCTCATTTTCTTCTACAGATTAAATAACTAGCTGTTAACTTTACTCATTCATTTATTAAAGTCATTCATCCAACAAATATGATCTCCACGGGATAGTACTATTCTAGGAATAGGATTGTATTGATTAGTAATGCAAATAAGATCAATTATCTTGCTGTGCTTACATTTTAATAGGAGAGGCAATAAACAAAAACAGGGAGGATATAAGGAAAGGATATGAAAGGGTGAATATGGTGGAAATATTATGTACACATGTATAAAAATAGAAAAATAATATCTGTTGAAACTATTCTAAGAATGGGGGAAGGGAGGATAAAGGAAAATGATGAAGGAAGTAAATTTAACTAAGGTATATTGTAAGCACTTTTGTAACTATCACAGCATACCCCCAGTACAATAATAATATGATAATTAAATAACAAAATCAATGGAACAAGATAATTATAGAGTGATAAGAGAAAATAATTTTTTAAAAACCCTATTTAATAAAGAGAGAAAGATAAGTTAGATTGAGTAGCTAAATTAGGTATCATCTATTAAGAAAGTGATTAAAGCAAATCTTTTAAAATATATAATTTTTCCCAATTTTATCAAATAATTAAGTGGATTTTATAAAGGAAACTTAATCTCATGAGCAGTTAGGATACTGTATCCCCTGAGCTGATCTTATCCTTGGACCAAGCACCTCTGGATTCACTATGGAAAGTGTTCCAGAGTGTCCCTCTTCACAATCCACTTTAGAAAATTCCAGGGGAATTGGAAGAGAATACAGAATTCCTGATTACAATGTAACATGTAACCATGAGAGTTTCTTTATTTGGATAATTTCATTGTTTGAAAAAAAAGGAAGAAATAGGCACTTTGCACACCAGCACAGCTGGTGTTAATGAAAGAAAATTTCCTTTGGAAAGTCCCTGGTGAACCAGTTCTCCACCAAGCTAACAAAGAAGGAAGGGAGAGAGTCACCAGGACCATCCAGAGAAATAGATTTGCCTCTCCCCTGCCCTTCCTTTGGTCCTAGGGTCTCATGCTGTTACCTGTTTATGAGTGAGCCAATCTCTACAACATTTCCTGGGAGAAGTAAGGGTATCAGGTAGGCAAAGTGCAGAACCAACATCTAAATAAACTCATCTTATGAACTCCACTTTCTGGCTAGCCACAGAAGTCTGCTTTGGAATGTCTGCTCAATGTCTGGAATATGGAAGAGGAAGTCAGTTGTCACCTCTCTTGATAGCCTCTCCAACCAATTCCTAAACACTTTCACACCTGACAAATGTATCTATTATTCCTCCATGGAAAAGTAAATTTAACAGACTCCAGACTCTCTAGAGTTACCATTTGCTGTCATAAGTTATCTGAAGGATCAGAAAAGGATGTCTGCAGAAACCACTAGTGCAAAGACAGTGTCTATGTATTTTTAAATTAGGAATCATTAATAGTATAAGGAAGTTTTATTGTGAAAATTCCACAGACGTGTACAGTATATTTTGAACAAGTTCACCCCTTCTATATTCCCTTAAGTCTTCTCTTCCTTCCACTGCTTCAAACAGTATTTTGTAAGTTTCCTGTGGCTGTCTTTGTGTGTGTGTGTGTGTGTGTGTGTGTGTGTGTGTGTGTGCAACATACTCTACCCCTCCCGCTGATTCCTCTCTGACAGTTCTCCTTTTATACTCATGCCCCATTTCATCATTTTACACCTGGATTCTATATATGGGCAAAATATGTGAGATTTGTCTTTTTTATATTGGCTTATTTAAGTCCAGTTAAATAATCTCTAGTTCCATACATTTCTCTGCAAATATCCTAACTTCATTCTTCTTTATGGCTGAATAATACTCCATCATGTATATACCACATTTTATTTATACATTCATCAGTTGTTGCATATCTATGTTGATTCCACAGCTTGGCTATTGTATATAGTGCTGCAATGAATATGGGTGTCTCTCTTGTATATTGACTTAAACTTCTTTGGATATATACCCAAAAGTGGTACAGCAGGGTCATAATACATCTATTGTTAGCTTCTTTAATGGAATTCTGTACTGATTTCCATAGAGGTTGCACTAGCATACATTCTCAGCAAGTTTGTATGCAGGTTCCTTTTCCCCACATCCTGCAAACGATAAGGACCTTCTCCCAGGTCCCTGCTGATCCACAGGCTGTTGTTCAGGCTGATTTAGAGGTTGCATGCTGTGCTCTGCATTTATGAGCACTCTCCTTCTGACACTTCAGTCTGCATCACTGCCATGATTTCCTAGATGAAGCTGTGACTGGTAGAGGTGCTCAGCTAGACCTCAGGGCTATCTTTGATCTCATGGGAATTTCTTCCACTTCGTTGGTATGGAAAGGCCCACTGCCTATAGTTTCTCTCACTAGTTCTTTTTTTCTGCCTTAAAGTCAATGCATAATACCACACTGAAAGGGTCCACAGATCTATGTTTATCTATAGCTACTAGCAGGCTCATGGGATATTGATGAAATCAAATCTCTTTTGCCACCAGCACTAACTTCCTTAGCAATTCTGTAGGAGATTGGGTATGAGAATAGCTGTTCAAGAAGGTGAGTGCATGAAAATAGATGCTGGGTGATGTCACTAGGCCAATATCTTGCCTGAATCTCTCAGAGTTCATGTTTTTAAATGAGCAATATATTGTGTTTTCATGCATTAAAGTCAAAGCAAAGGGTGTAAAAAAGAAGAACATATTATTCCTCTTGAAATGATCTTTTTCTCTTTAGTCCTAACCCAGAGTCACTTTAGGATTCACCCATGATGAAGGGGCCCTTTCAGGATATGACAACCAATGACTTGTGAACCACGAGGGAAAGTTGGACTGACAAGCACTTTGGAAATGGGTTTCAAAGAGGATGTCTTAGACAGCAAGTAGCATAAGGGTCATGGATGACTGTGTATTTCAAAACATTCCTTATTGACAATTCTATACCTTCATGGTGTTATGAATTTGAACAGGAACCCAGGACTAAAGTATAGATTATACATTCTTGATTGAATTTAAGTCACATATTTTCCTTTAAATGCAGTTCCTTCTCTTGGCATATGCACATTAAAATTAAGGCTTGAGTTGTTATTAAGTTATTCTTATTTCACTGGGCAGGGGATACCTCAAAAAATGTGTATATTTAAGCATTCTTTCTTAGGTGGCCTGATTGGCCTGGCCATGTAACTAGGCCATTGGCAATGGCTTATGAATCTTTGCAAGTTTAATTTAGTCAGTCTGAGGCAATTGTGCTGTATGGACATGAAAAATAATTGAAATTCACCCAATTTTGAAGAGTATCCACGGCCATGCAATCTCAACAATCTACCATCAGTATGGGAAACAAAGGCATCACTTCTTATTTTATGACCTTTGAGAAAGGAGTTTTCATCAGTGAACCATACTTTCTTCTCAGGTGATGGATCTTTCAGGCAAAAGCCTTACCTAGTCAATGATTTCCTTAAAACAGCAGAGAGATATCTCTGTATCCAATGACTGTGAAGCCACGTTTTATGAATTTGGCCAAACTTTATGGGCCACAATTGGCTATTGATTAGATGTTCTAGGTCTCCCTTTAAAAAATATTTTCTTGGGCTTATATTTTAGCTTAGAAAAGACTCATCCTGTAATAGCAATGTTTGGTTAAGAGTAAAAAACTGCTCCATTAGGTTTGGAAGTTGGCTGGCAGCCACCTCCCAAAGAACATGTGCCACTCATCAATAGGAGGAAGTCATTGAGTCCAAAGATACAGGAGCTGACAAATAACTTAAAGTATTGTTGCCCAAATCTTTAGTCAGCACAAGGGTACTTATGGGTTCCTGTAATCCATAAGTCTGAAAGATATGGCATATCTAAAGTTAAAACTTGTTTTAATGATGCCTGAACTTTTCATGTAAAGGCTTCCACTTAAAAATAGTTACATTGATATAGATGCCTTGAAAACTTGGATGTGTAATGTGATATTATGACTTTCCTATAGCCTTTTTTTGTTTTGGGGTTGAGCCAATAAGTTGTGTCTTTTTGATGATGTCTAAATGATAACCCATTCTCCTCCAAATTCATTAGGATGACAGAGCCCTAGATTATATTTTAATTCAAAGTTATCTTTTATCAAATATGCCTAGCAAGCATGCCTTTTCAGTACTAATATCAGCAGTATAATAGAATGCTTGCATATTTTCAGTCTGTTCACGTAGGTTTTGTCCCACCCATTGAAAATGTATGACAGGATATCAGATATTCTCAAGCAAGACTAGCTGCATACTTGTATCAGTGATAGCAAATTTTTTCATAGTTTGTATATTAGATACTGAGATGTGAGATAGAGCTAGTCAGATTTGCACTACATCACATCCATGCATCCTTGCATTTTCTTGGGAAAATATTTTTGACCCTCACCATATGCAATATTATTGAGTGATCTTTCCAGTCCAGACAGTTCTTCACCATATACTTGGCCATTAATTGTAGAAGTGACCAACAGAGTAGTTATCCAGCATGACTGTG
This sequence comes from Castor canadensis, assembly GCF_047511655.1. NCBI lineage: Eukaryota > Metazoa > Chordata > Mammalia > Rodentia > Castoridae > Castor > Castor canadensis. Next base: position 50,769,236 of record NC_133400.1, on the reverse strand, counting down.
TACCTGTTCTGAGTTTTATAATTCAAAACTCCCATATCAATGATGTAATTTGAGAAAAAGCAAACAGTATAGGATAGAGTACAAAAATAGTATCTCTGTGTGTCATGGCTCCTCAAAACCAGTCCCATCACTGGTAAGGAGATTTACAGGACTCATCACATAGTTATTGCAATGATGATTATTTCTTACAAAGAAAGTATACAAAGCATGCTTTGCATGGGGAAAAATCCAGGAAAAAAATGTGCAATATTCCAAGACTCGTCTCCTAGTGAAGTCACACACTGATATTCTTAACTAAGTCAATTAATTCTTAATCGACTTGTGACAATGCACATGGAATGTGTGCTAGAGATTGAGGTACCAGAAGTTTTACTTCGGGCTGGTCAGGTAGTACTCTATGATGACCAAGTTCCAAAATTCCAGAGCCCCAGAAGGAAAGCAGGTAATATACATAAAGTTCATTATTTGTTCAATTTAGGCACATTGATTAACCCATATCATTTTGGGAAATAGTGGAAACCCTTCAAAAATCAAAGTTCCCAGGTATCAGCTAAGACCCTTTCTTGTAATCAGGCCTAACCAATCTTAGGCTAGATTTATTCAGTCTTTTACATAGTACAGCCTTTTGCACATGGCCAAGACATTCTTACAGCAAAATTATTATCATTAGGACCCCATACTGTAGGTGAGATGAATGTGCACTATTGGTCTCAGTTATTCCCTATAGGAGTCCTGGAATTAGTTAATTAAAAGAAGTCATATTAGCCATAACATAGAAAGCCAAGTGACTCTCTCCCTCATTTTTCCTGTGGACTCTTTCTATCTAGCTGGAGGCACCAATTCATGTAGAAAACAACTCTGACCAATAGGTTGAAGCTGACCAGGGTTGAAGAAGCATCATGACAGCTGAGGAACACATAGGAGAAGTGTGGTTCCAGAAAGCGCATGTGGTACCCCTGGAAATAAAGGCTTTACCATTGCTAGCATGTTAACAGAGTCTAGATGGTCTCGCACTATGACGTCTCTCACCTTTAAGCTTCCTGTCCCATCCACTGGATTTCATTGAACTCTTTGCTTTATAAGGACCTCCTTAAGTCAATCAGTTCTGTTTTTTTCTTGTTAATGACAATTTCATCTGACTGGCAAGTATAGATAACAGTTGCAAATGTTCTGGAGACAAAGTATGGGAGCTGGGCCACCCCCTGCTCTCCCTTAAACCCCCTGTATCTTGAACTCAGCCATCACTTTGAATTCAAACTGCTTGCAGCAGCTCAGAAAGGGAACAAAGGAAGCTTCCTAATGGAAAGACATGGGAACTTCCCAGAACATATCTGAAAAACGTAGCTGATCAGTGCCTCCTTCCACTCCAGGTCCTCTAAGGTGCTGAGATTTTGTTTTTTTCTGAGATGTTATAAGATCAAGGACCCAATGAAGTAAGCAAAGCCCTAATTTTTTTCCAAGTCATACTCTATTTTCATCTAAATCCTCTCATTATAAGAGTTCTATGCAAGAAGTATAAAATCATTTTATATAAAAACATTTTAGATAACTTAATTGGAAAGACAGATCGTGTTCAGGAATTTGTCAAGACAAAAACATGGATTTTCAAAATGGGTTTATATGTCTTCCATTCCTTTTGTGCCAATCATTTTTCTAATGAGTAGCATAGCAAAGATTTAAGTCTTTCTTAGAGCAGTTGTATTTAATAATCATACTGGCATAGTAAGGTTTATGTGCCAGTAGAAAGGTGAGGGAAGTAGACCCAGGTTATCAGTTCATTGTTGCAAATTGCAACTACTCTAGAAAGTCATATACAACAATCAATAGCAGTGGTACATCCCAGAAGAGTAGACTTCCTGACCCTTCAAGAATGGGTTGAGTGACCGCGTTCATCATGTTGTTCCCGCTCCAGTGTACCAAGGATCAAGGATCTACAAGTTAGGGATGCAATCAGTTTCAATATCACAAACATAGAATTTGTCAGCAGCTGGATTTCAGATGTTCCTATTGAAGAACTAGCCCTTTTCTATAGACATTTGTGGGTGACATAGACATTTCAGTCTACATCCACATTTTTAAAGTTTACTGCCCCAACAGGTCTAAACCTGAACCTTGGTTATTGAGGTTATGCATACTTTCTATTTGTTCAACATAGTACATAGAGGACAGTATCAGGTTTCATCCAAGTCTGGTCTAGGCAATTAGAATCTGTGATTTATATTTCAAATAAAGTTATGAATTCTTTCCTCCTTTCTTCCTCCCTTCCTTTTTCCCTCATTTCTGCCCTTTATTCCTTCCTCTCTCCCTTCCTTCCTTCCATCCTTCCTTACTTTCTTTCAACCAGTAGCAAAGCCAAAATGCTATAGAGGCAGAAGACCTGTTTCAAGTACAAGTTACAGCTAAAGCTTCCCCAAGCCTTTTTATTATTGCAAATCCAAATTGACACACCTGAAAATATGCACATTCTGTCAGAAAAATCATCATTCTCTAAATGCCAAGCATCTGATTTCATATGAGTTCATTAGCAACTAAATTTGCTCTTAAAATCTTCAAACAAATATTGCTATTTTGAAATTACATCTCTTTTCCCTATCATCTTCCTTTTTCTAGAGGTCTAATAGAACTCAATCAATTATAAATTATGAAGATGTGTTCTTTTATTAGTGTTCAAAGAACTTAGATTCCAAGTCACTCTTGGTGGCAAAATGTAAGCAAATTTATCCCATGAACCCAATTTATACCTGTTCCTGATCAAGATTATTCCTTTGCCACTCATTTAATTAAACATATATGATTTTGCATCAATTTTCATCACACATGCAGATATAATAGTTACAAAATGCAAAGCCATTAAACGGTGTTTTTTCCATATTCCTGTGAGTCAGGCTTATGATAATAAATCTCATTTCTGATGCCAACTGGGTTGGAGATTCCCAAAACCAATTCCACTTTCAGTGACCTGCTGGGAAGCACCCACATATCATAGAACATAGTCATTGTTCCTATGGTTTATTACAGAAAATAATACAAAGCAAAACTGCAAAGAGAAAAGGTACATAGGTTAAAGTCTGGGAAAAAATGGGTACAAGGATCCAAAAGTTCTCTCCCAATGGAAACATGTAGGACATTCTTAATTACCCCAGCAGCAAATTGTGAAATGATTTCTATTAGGGAAACTAAAAGACTCAGTCTTGGAGTCCTAAGACACATTTTATGCTTACCGTGAACCAAAAATATACACTCCCAGAAGGAAAGCAGATGTTCAGCATAAGCCATCTGTTTTTCACATTTAGGACACAGTGACCAACTCTAACCAACCAAGTCTGTAAATAGTAGAAATCCTGGCAAGATTCCAGATGCCAGCCAGCTGAAATTTTTAAGGATAAATGAATTAAAAAAATAATTCATGGATTTATAGAATTTGGAGTGCAGGGAAAATAGGTGACACTGGAATTGTGAGACTTCCTAATAAGGGGGAAATAGATGTATTGGAAAAAGAACATCTGGAAGGAGATCACATTCCACTATTGCAGGTGTTATTGAAAGACCTTAAAAGTCTCTGCCAAGTTACCAAGTAGGGAAGAGGTCTACCATCTGAGTCCATTCAGGAGAAAACATGTTTATCATACCCATCAATCAATAATCTGAGGTTTTTCTAGTGTTATAATACTTTTGTGTCATATAATTTTTATATAATTTAAATACTATTTTTAATTATTTCAATAATAGCATCATTAGAGCTAAATGGATAGTCAACATTGTCAGTGTAGAATTACTTGCACATTGACAGGGGCTGGGCATGCTGATGAACACCTGTAATACCAGCTACTTGGGAGACAGAGATAGGAGGATCATATTTTGACGCCAGCCTGGATAAAAGATAGTGAGACCCAATCCCAAGAACAAGCTGGCTATGATGGTATACACCTATAAATCCCAGCTGCTTTGGAGATGCAGGTAGGAGGATCAGGGTCTCAGGTGAGTCTAGGAAAAAGTGTGATATCTTTTCTGAAAAAAATCAAATGAAAGACTAAAAGAACTAGGGTATGGCTCAAGTGGCAAAGCACTTCCTTAGCAAGAATGAGGCACTGAATCCTATTCATAGTACCACCAAAAATTATTTACACATTTACAACCTATTTGTTAGTAGTCCATTACCCTTATTTTCTCCAGGTAAAATTTCAAATTATTTTAACTTGTTTGTTTCTAGTATTTAAATAATGTTAGATTTTTAGTAAACTTTTCAAATACTTTGTTTCTCTTTAATTGAAGAGCCTAAAACTAGTTACTCTTAAGATTTTGACCAATGACCCAACAACATTTGTAATTTTCTAAAACTATCAAAATATTTATAACTTTTCACTTTGTATTTCTTATATGAAAATGTTCTATAAAATTCCTTTTTAGAATCATTTTAGGTTATGGGCAGTATATTGCATACTTTGAGTCCTAGATCTTTTTGTTTTCCTTGTATGTAGGGATGCATTCCACATCTTATATTACTATAGATAATACCAACATCATTCATCTATATTTGCATTGATAACTAAAAGTTTAGTGTATGCATCAATACTTGCAAAAAGAGTATTTTTCCTGAAGAGTTGTGGAAGGGGGTTGTGCTGACAGTTCAGAAAATGAATAGAATTAAGGAACGACCCTGACAAAGAAGGTCTTGGAAAGACTTAGGAGAAGGATGGAGGAGGACAAAGAGGAGAATGACAGTTTGGGCAATTTTTCATTTTGCCTAGATGACATGTACTGAGAGATTATGTGACCATGATGTATCATAGACATGATATATATATTACAGGTTTTACCTTCTCCAACTGTTTTCTTGGTTGTAAAAGGATACAATGCTCACACCTGCAGAATTAACAAATGCTTTTGGAGCAGAAAGTTTACTCTTTATGCTACTTCAGTAATGCTAAAAAGCATCATATAAATGTTGTAACATACTTGTATGAAAACTGTTAAGACAAAAGCTCATATTTATACTGTTATATTGTGGTATTTCAAATACAATGATGACTAGAAAGAAAGCTTAATCTAAAATGTATGAAGAATGACAAAAATTTGTAGATTTATAAACTATATTTCTATTCTTTTTACAATTTACCAAAGAAGATGGACAGTGCAAATCACTTGCATTATTATTATTATTATTATTATTATTATTATTATTATTTCTGAGTATGGGATACCATCATACTTTCACTTCTCTTCATACTACTTTATTGTTCATATAATCATTGTGGCTTTGAAAATATGTCTGTCTCCACTTATTAGAGATATCGGTTTGATTGATACAAGCTTAAATGCAGAACTTACATCATTTTTAGTACTTTTCATACCTTGATCCTTCAGCAGAAGTATCATGTTTATTATGCTGTGGTCCTTTATGGATGGAGAAGACAATGTAAGTGGGGAATGTCAGAGTGTAGGTACATTGTTGTAACGGAACATCGCACTAATATTTAAGGTCTTGCTATTGGGATTTTCTTTAATATTATGACAAAAATCATTTGCCTGTTTAGGACTAAATGGTTAATGATGTCCCCTAACAACCATTTCAAGAACTTTAAAAATATTTTGCTTCCTACTTATATCTATAAGTAGGCAGGCAAGGCAGTCTGTTTATAACTACAGGTATGCTAAATAAGCATCAGTTTACAGTATGTATTTGAACCTTTTATGCTTATGTAGTAGTCTTATGACAACAGTCCTCTAAGGTATGTCTTAAAAATGATCTCTAGAAGAGTATTAGACTTCATGATTAGTCATCTTAAATTAAAATAAATAATAAAACTATTAAATTATATTTAAGGATAAGATGATACCCTTAACAATTTAGGAGAGAAGCCACCTATTCTGTTTCTGTTTCTACTTTCCATTGAAATCTACTTTATAGCAGCACTAAGAAACCTGTCATCAATTACATCCTTTTGAACCACGCTTTTATCATCAGGAATGTCCACTTTATTCAGAGTTTGTAATTCAAACTCTGCTGCTAGAAATTCATCCTAAACTAACAAAAGCAGGATAGGTTTCCATAGTTATATTTAACTCTTTTTGATTCCGTAAGACCAAAATTCAAATTATTTTACAAACTTAGCAACAAAACTTATGCAAATTATATCAGCTAGAGTACTAGCTGTTTAAGATGAAGAACCATCAAACTGTTCTTTTTAGTTCATCAAACTCTTGAATGTTATGATTAGAAAACTTTATTAATTTTTTATAGAAAAATTAACTATGTAACCTAGAATGCTGGACAATCATAAACTGGGACTGTGTAGACAGACCATGACTGTTAGAAAATGAAAGAGGCATGGAAGAGGCAGAGAGACAGCTCAAACACCAGCACAGGGTTTATTGTTCAGTCAGGAGCCTTGTGGAGAGGGAAGCCAGGAAGAGAACTAAAGCCCATTGCCATATATAGGCTTGGGCTAGATACAGGGACTAGTGGAAAAGTACCAGGAAGGTCACTAAGGGATACCATTGCTGGGCAACCAAGAAAGATAAGTTGTAGTTAGGTCACTGTCTGCTCAACTGTCCTTGGCACCCATCTGGGGAGACAAAGGCTAACAACTCTCCCTTTGTCTGTCTTTGGGGTTGGGTAGGAAGTTTTTAGTAAGCCACCTGCAAGGGAGGAGGGGGTCTGGTCTTAACATGGCTGTCCTCACTGTTAACTCCAACAACGACATTTCATCACTCTAGTTCTGGATCCTGGAAAGCTGATGCTCTTCCAACTGGTGAAAAATACTTGCCTCTTCCCTTGAAGAAAACTAACTCAGAACCTGGAGTTGACTTGGTAAAAGACAGTGATCTTTCAGTGTCAAAACTACTATGGAGAGATTTTGGTTTTCATTCTGAAATGAAACTGGGGGAAATATTTTTGGAATAAATGTGACTAAAGAACAACCTCCAAACCACTGTGGCTCTACTTTGACTAATCAAATCTTTCTTGTTCTTGGCCTTGCACAGCTATTATGTTGGTGCATTTTTAATTAGTTACTTCTATTTATCTATTTTAAATCCCAGCAGAGGTATTACTGTCTTCAATTTGTTGTCTGAGATTTCATATTTGTATTGCCATTGATTAATGATTAATTACTTATTGCTTATTAAGTATCCATGAGAATTAAAGTGATTCTTCAACTATAACCTAATCTAATACCAGATGTTTTGTAATTCTAAAGCTCAGAGAAGAAAAGAGCTAGCTCTGCTGTTTCAGATCTTTCACAGATCTTCAAGTTTGAAGATAAATCAGCTACTTCAGAGAGTTCATATGCTATTTCAGTTCAAACATCTCCATCAGAGAACTATGATAAGTCATTTATATCAACATCATCCAGCAAAGAAGGACAAGATTCATTGTCTGTTGCAATGTCACCTCAGGGGAAAGAAACAGTGCCATTCACATCACTTCCTACTCTTCTTACCAAAGGAAAGTCACAGGTATGATATGGCATAATAACTTGAAATTTATTGATTTTCAGGTACTAAACTCTTTCATTGTGTGGAATAAATGCTAACTTAAAACATCAATATTTTCTTATTTCAAGTGAACAATATTTGTTTTTGAACGTACCTGTTTTGTATTTAGGATATTGAAAGTAGTATTTGACAAAACTTTTTTATTTTGCTTTGTTTTGTGGTACTGGGATTGAACTCAGGGCTTTGCACTTGCTAAGCATGTGCTCTATTCTTGAGTCATGCCTCCAGTCCTTTATGCTCTGGTTATTTTGGAGATAGGCTTTGCTTTTGGCCCAGGCTAGCCCGAACAATGACCCTTTAAGCTCTACCTAAGTAGTTAACCACCTTGCTCATTGTTACCTCTTTAATGAAATCCAATTCTTAATTTCTACTGTGCAATTAATTGGTATGAAAAGAAAAGTAAGTCAACTTTGCTTTTTAATACTTATCAGTCATACTCCTAAACTTTGAGTAAATAACCTTACTTGATATTTATCTCTTTAGCAACTTCATTTTATTCTTTTTTCAAAGTCTGTTTGTCAATTTCAGGTAATAGTAATAATTATTATTATTGGAGTGGGTACTTTTTAATACTTGCAGAAATTAAATTCATTCTACAATACTATAACATCATGCATATTATACTTACTGTTAATATTCAATAACATGTGGAGCATGCTCTAGACAGTATCTAGAAAGATAAGCAATCATTATAGTTGACAAAGGACACTGCAAGGAAAAAGGAACAGGTTACTAAGAGGCGGAAGTGGGTATCTACGTCACAATTTAAATGTGAAAACCCACTACCTTGTACAACAGCTGTACAACAGCCTCCAACTCTTGCCAATCCCCTTATGCCAAAGTAACCCAGAAAGACAAACAGCACTAAGAAAAATCTATGAATAGACCCCAGTGTTTTCCTAGCAGGTTTGCTCTAGGATTAGAAAAGCAATCTCCTCCCAGAGCACCTTGGTGCTTCCCTGAAGTGAGGATCCGCCCTATAGGAGAAGCCCTAAAGCAAAAGCGGTTTCTTGAACACCTCCACTGATTGAGGGCGGCTGCCTGGTACCTTCAGCAGGGTTGCTGCAAATACTCTCAGTACTCATTGTGTATTGCTTAACACCAAGTTGCATGGAGAAGACAGAAGATAATCTGAGACTTGACATTATTATTTCCTTTACTTCCTCTTACTGTCAACACTAGGAAGAATTATTTACATTTGATGTAGTTCACTGAGGACACGATGATAAGTCAAAAGAGCAAAATATGAGGACTGGTCCTGAACATGAACTAGAGTTTTGATGTCTGAACAAATCATTTAACTTATCAATATCTCAATTTCAGTATTTAAATTGGAGATCAAAATATCTGTCTTGTAGAATTACTAGAATATCTAGGATGATACGAGTGAAAAGTACCTAATAAGCTCTGTTGAACTGGCAAACTCTCATGCGTTCAGTCGATCGTGGGTGCCGTGCAGTTCCCATCACCTGCTTATAGAGTACTCACTGCGATCAGCTACGGTTCCGCTGCAGCTAGTGCAGGTCCACTACAACAACGTTCCACCCTGACACACCTTCAATTTTAACTTGAAAGACACATGTGATGTTTTATTTTATGTGTCAACTTGGCTGGATCAGTGTCCAGATATTTCATAAACACTATTCTGCATGTTTCTTTGAGGGTGTTTGAATAAGATTTCGTTTAAATTGTGGCTTTTTTGGAAAGCGGGTTTCTCTGCATAATGTGGGCCTCATCTGGACAGTCGAAGACTTGAATAGAACAAAACACTGACCTTCCTTGAATGACAAGGAATTTTTCCAGCAGCCGGCATTTGGACTTCAACTGTAACACTGGCACACTGGGTGTCCATGCCTGCCTACCCACCCTGCAGATTGTGCCAGCCTCCCTAATGGTGTGAGCCAATTCCTTAATAGAAATCTCACACAACCTTCTAGATCTGTGTGGAGAATCTTGAGCTAGTTCTGAGTTTTGGTACCAAGAAGTAGGGTGCTTCTGAAACAAATGTCTAAAAATGTGGAAATGGCTTTGGAAATAGGCAATGGGGAGAGGCTGGAAGAATTGTGGTACGGTCTAGGAAAAGCCTAGATTGCCTTGGCTATTTGTAGGGATATGGCTGTTAAAGGTGATTCTCAGGTGGAAATAAAGAACATGTCACTTGAAAAAAAATAAAAAAATAATCCTCCTATTTTAAGCTTCTTGCCAACACTAGGATGAAATGTGCATGCCACCATGCATGTTTTTTGTTTTTATTTTATCGTTTTTACTTTTACTCACATGTGTATACATTGTTTGCATGCCCAACATCTTTCTGTTGAGATGAGGTCTGCCCAGGCTAGCTTGGATACCTGCTCCTCCTGATCTCATCATTCCAAGCAGCTAGTATTATAGGCATAAACTCTAGGCTCCCTGCTTAAGGAAAGTTTTAGCTTATAAAAACTTCTAACTTGTATTGACAATAAAGTTGTGATTTATATTATAGTTCTAATGATAAGTTCAAAGGTATATAAGGCCTTATACAAGGGAAATTTTCATGGACCTTCAGGTCATCTGTAAAAGGTACTTATATAATAAAGTGATTTGATTATAAAATCATAAGCACTTTAAGTAATTTTATATAACTCCAAACAAGACCTAGAAAATTATAAGAATTTCCTTAGCTATAAAAATATTTAGTTAGGAAATTCTTAGGGCAAAAATGCTGAGAAAAAGAGAAGAGATTAAAAAGGCTATACATTTGTGACATATATCCTTTGTGTATTTTTATCATAGAAGCTAATAAAGTGTTCTTATAGAAAAACTTTGTAAGCCTGGACTACCTAATCACTGAAGCAGACTGAAATATAAATCTAAAGAAGAAGAGTAACCAACAATTGTTAACTTTATTTATTTGGAAGTTATTATGTGGAATAATCACAATATTCCTTTAGTTTCCTCAGTACTACTCAGTGTTCTCAAAAGCCTCTCAGATTCATTTACTATTTCCACTTTTCTATTGAATACTTTCAGAAAAAAATAATAAAAATTAAAGTGTTGTCTACAATGACATTGTCAATAAGAGTAAAAACCTAGCTTACACTATAAAATAATGTAATTTGAGTTTTGAAATCAATAATTTGTAATTACTTACTATAGCTTTTGTTATTAAGGTTGATTCATCAGAAAACTTACAAAGACAACAAAGAATGAGTGAAACCCAAACTTACATGTCAGATGAAAAACATGAAGGTGAAAAGATTTTTTGTTGTATTACATTAAATCTAAATAATTGTGTGTTCCTATGGTACAAATGGAAAGAGAACATTGTTAAATACTCAAATATCTTAGACAGTCATTAGATGGCATAGAAGTATACTAACAACTATGCAAAATTAATTTGATATGTTATCATTATATTGTACAGAGTCTTTTTCAACTAAGATTTGCATAAAAGAGAAACCATATCTTTGCCTCAACCAAACAAAAGTATTTAGAGTCATAAACTCTTAGCATATCAAAAATCCATCTGGACATATCATGAAAAATTATGTTGGTATGAAAAATCAATATTTTTTACATTCGTTAAGTGTTTGATGTACCATATGTTTTTTAAAAGACAACTGTTATTTCTTATGTAACTTTAGCATTCACTTTTTTTTATTGCCTTGTCCTGACTTTCAAAATAAACCTAGTGGTTGGGATGTAAGGGACAGGAGCGTCACTCTTCTTTTATGCTCTGAAATGAAAAGGCTTTTCTTGTTTCAGCTGAGATAATTACTTGATTATCTGAGACAAATATTTCTGATTATGGTCAGAATGTTTTCTTTTACTTAAAGTTTATTATGAATGCTAACCAGTTGAGTTGAATTGACTTAAAAATTTAATTACAAAATATATATGACATAAACTTTGATATTCTAGTCATCTGTAAGTGTACAATTCAGTGGCACTGAATACACTCACACATTGTGCGGCCATCACTACATCTCTTTCCACAACTTTTATCACTACAAAAAGAATCTCATCAGGCAACAACTTCAATGGTAATCTCTAATCTATTTTCTGACTCTATGAATTTTTCTAATTTCTGCAATAAATTTAAGTGAAATCATACAGTAGTTGTCCTTTTCTAAATATATTAAATTTCTGAATTTCTAAATGTATGGCAGATCTATGTTTAGTTTTTTAAGAAGCCAACACACTGTTTTCCACAGTGGTTGTGCTAACTTACATTCCCATCAGCAATGTATGAGGGTTACTTTTTCCCCCCGCATCCTCACCAACATTTCTTGGTGGTGGTGGTCCTGATGGCAGCAATTCTAACAGGAGTGAGTTGGAATCTTAGTGTGGTTTTGATTTGCATTTCCTTTATGGCTAGGGGTAGTGAGCATTTTTTCATTTGTTTTGAACCATTTGGACTTCTTCCCTTTGAAAAAGTTCTGTTCGGTTCAGTTGCCCATTTCTTTATTGGGTCATATGTTTTTGGGGAATTTAGTTTTTTGAGCTCCACATACATTCTGGTTATCAGTGCCTTGTCTGATGTATACCTGGCAAAGATCTTCTCCCAATCTATGGGTGGTCTCTTCAATTTAGAGACCATTTCTTTTGTTGTGCAGAGGCTTTTTAATTTCATGTAGCCCCATTTGTCAATCTTTTGTCTTAGTTGCTGAGACACTTGAGTTCTACTGAGGATGTCCTTGTCTGTGTCTATTGCTTCCACTGTATTTCCTGCTCTTTCCTATGCTGGATTCAAGGTTTCAGGTCTGATATTAAGGTCCTTAATCCACTTTGAGTTGATACTTCAACAGGGTGATAAACATGGTTCAGTTCACTCCAAGTAGATATCCATTTTTCCCACTAACATTTGTTGAAGACTCCATCTTTAATCCATCATATGTTTTTGGCAACTTTGGAAAAAATTAGGTGAGTATAACTGCATGGATTTATACTGGATCCTCTATTTTGTTCCACTGGTCTTCATATCTGTTTTTGTGCCAATGCCATGTTGTTTTGTATCACTATGGCTCTGTGGTATAGTTTGAAGTTGAGTATTGTCATACTGCCACCATTGCTCTTTTTTTTCAGTATTGCCTTGGCTATTCACAGTCTTTTACATTTCCAAATGAACTTTAGGGTTGATATTTCAATCTCTGTGATTGAAAGTTATAGGGATTTTATTAGGAATTGTGTTGAACAAGTAGATTGCTTTTGGTAGTATAGCCATTTTTACTATGCTGATTCTGACAGTCAATGAGCATGGGTGGTCATTCCACCTTTTGTAGTCTTTTTTGATTTCTTTTATCAGTTGTTTGTACTTTTCCTGGTAGAAGTCATTCACATGCTTTATTAAGTTTATTCCTAGGAATTTGATTTTTTTTTTGTCTATTGTGAATTGAATTTTTTTATATTCTTTCTCAATTTGTTCATCATTGCTGTATAGAAGGCTACTGATTGTTGTAAGTTGATTTTGTATCCTGCTACTTTGCTGAAGCTGTTTATGATGTCTAGAAGTTTTTTGGTTGAATTTTTTTGGGTCTTTAAGGTATAAGATCATGTCATCTGCGAAAAAGGATAGTTTAACTTCTTCTTTATCTATTTGTATCCCTTTAATTTATTTTTCCTTCCTTGGTGCTCTGGCTAGGAATTCCCAAGACTATGGTGAATAGGAGTGGGGAGAGTGGAGAAAGTGGGTACTTTCGTCTCATTCCTGACTTTAGGGGAAATGATTTCAGTTTTTCTCCATTATACTTAATGGAGAAAAACTATTTATGGCTATAGGTCTGTTATATACACCTGTTATTATGTTGTATATGTTGAGGTACATTCCTTCTATTCCTAGTTTCATCAGAGCTTTTATCAAGCAATTGCATTGAATTTTACCAAAGGCTTTTTCTGCATCTATTGAGATAATCAAGTGTTTTTTGCCTTAGCTTTGGTTAACATGCTATATTACATTTAATGATATGTGTATATTGAACCATTCCTGCATCCCTGGAAAGCAGTTGACTTTGTCTTGGTGTATGATCTTTCTGATATGCTTTTAGATTTGGTTTGCCATTATTTTATTAAGGATTTTTGCATCCATGTTCATGAAGGAGATTGCCTGTAGTTCTTTTTTTTAGATATGTCCTGTCCAGTTTTGGGACAAGTATAATACTGACTTTATAAAATGAGCTATGCAGTGTTCCTTCCCTTTCTATTTCATGGAAATTTTAAGGAGTGTTGGTATTAGTTCTTCTTTAAACATCTAATAGAATTCAATAGACAATCCATCAGGACATGACTTTTCTTTTTGGAAGCCTCTTTATTGCTGCTTCAATTTCATTGTGTGTTATAGATAAGCTAGGTGACTAATATCCTCTTGGTTCTATTTTGAATGGTCATAAGTATCTAGAAATTTGTCCATTTCTTCAAGATTTTCTTATTTATATGAATATAGGTTCTCAAAGTAGTCCCTGATGGTTCCCTGGATTTCCTTAGTGTTTGTTGTTATCTCACCTTTTTCATTTCTAATTTTTTTATTTGGGTCTTTTCCCTCCTCATTTTACCCAGATGTGCCAGGGGCTTGTCAATCTTGTATATTTTTTCAATGAACCAGGTTTTTTTGTTGTTGTTGATTCTTTGTACAGTCTTTTTGGTATCTATTTTATTGATTTAATCCCTTATTTTTATTATTTCTTTCCTTCTCCTTGTTTTGGGATTAGCATGTTCTTGTTTTTCTGGGAGTCTGAGATGAAGCATAAGGTTGTTAGTTTGAGATCTTTTTATGTTTTTAATATATGCACTTTGCTCTTAGCACTGCCTTTGCTGTGTCCCATAGCTTCTGGCAAATTGTGCTTTCATTATCATTAAATTCCAGGAACTTTTTTATATTCTCTCTTATTTCTTCTATGACCAACTGATCATTGAATGTGTTGTTTGGCCTCCAAATGTTTGCGTATTTTCGCCATTGCTTTTTTGTTGAGTTCTAGTTTTATCGCATCGTGATCAGATAGTATGTGGGGTGGGGGGGGTATTTCAATTTTCTTATATTTCGTGAGACTTGCTTTGTGCCCAGGGATATGGCCTATTTTGGAGAAAGCTCCTTCGGCTGCTGAGAAGAATGTATATTGTGTGTTGCAGGGTGGAATATTCTATAGACATCTGTCAGGTCCAATAGATATATGGTGTCATTTAGTTCTGGGATTTTTTGTTGATTTTTTGTTAGGATGACCTATATATTGGTGATAGAGGAGTATTAAAGTCTCTCACTACCACTGCATTGGGGTCTATATTGATTTTAGGTCCATTAGTGTATGTCTAATGATGTTGGATGCAATGACATTGGATGCATTTAAGTTGATAATTATTTTCTCTTGATGTTTTGCTCCTTTTATTAGTATTAAGTGACTTTCTTTGTCTCTTTTAACTAATGTAAGTTTGAAGTCCACTTTGTCCAATATAAGTATTGCTACTCCTACCTGTTTTCAGTGGTCACTAACTTGATAAATGTTCCAGCCTTTCACCCTAAGCTGGTATTTATTTTTGTCAATAAGGTGGTCTCTTGTAAGCAACAGATTTTTGGATCTTCCTTTTTAATCCAGTTTTCCAAATGGTGTCATATGATGTAGGAGTTGAGTCCATTAACATTCAATGTTAACATTGAGAGATATGTAGTGATTCTTGCCATTTAGTTGTTTTTGTTCCCTAAGGATTTGCGTGTGTGCTGCTGATTTCATTGTTGCTGTCTGAGTACATGTCTGTTCTTCTCATAAGTGTAATACTTTCCATCCTTTGTGGTTTTGTTTGTTTTCATCTTCTGTGTGTGGAAAATTCCTTTCAGAATCTTCTGCAGTGGTGGTTTGGTGGTCATATATTATTTTAGTTTCTGTTTATCATGAAAGACTTTTATTCTTCCATCAAATTTGAATGATAGTTTTGCTGGATAGAGTATCATAGGACTGATTTTTTTTTCTTTTAGTGCTCAAAATACCTCACTCCATACTCTTCTTGATTTTAAGGTTTCTGTTGAGAAATTTGTTGTTACCTTATGGGTTTACCTTTTTATGTCATTTGTTTTCTTCTCTTACAGCCTTCAATATTCTTTCTCTGCTCTTTGTGCTAGTTGTTTTGATGATAATATGCCATGAGATGTTCAATTTAGTCAAGTCTGTTTGTTGTCCTGGAGACTTCCTGTACCTGAGTGGGAAACTCTTCCTCCAGGTTTGGGAAATTTTATCCTACTATTTTGTTGAATATATTATGTATCCCTTAAGCTTGCACCTCTTCTCCTTTTCAATGACTGTGATTCACAGGTTGGTCTTTTGATGGAGTCACTGAATTCTTGCATATCCCTTTTGTAGCCCTTGAGTCATTTGTCTACAAATTATTTTGTCTTTTCTTTAATATCTATTTTTTGAGCCCTGAGATTCTGTCTTCCACTTGTTCTAGTCTGCTGGAGTGGCTTTCCACTCTATTTTTTATTTTATTTATGAGATTTTTTATTTCCAGGATATCTGTTTGATTGTTTTTTCCAAAATTTTCCATATCTTTGTTCAACTCCTCTTTCATATCTTGTGCTGTCTTCTTTATTTCATATATCTCTTTCTTATAGTCTCCTTTATTTCACTTTGGAGTTTGTTGAGATCCTCTCTGAGTTCATTTAATTGTTTCTGTGTCTTGTCAAGTTTTATTTGTGGTATCTTGATATTGTTTTAGTTCATCTTGTACATTCTGTTTAACTGTCTCTTGTAGGTTCTCCATGAGTATCTCAATGTGCTCATTCATGTTTTCCTCTTTAAGAGATTTTTTTGTGGATGTCATTGAGCTCATTGGTCATATTTATCTGAAGAGGTCAGGAACTGAGTATTCATTTTCTTCATTTCCTTCTAAATCCTCTATTCAATTGTTGGTCTTTTGAAGGGTGGAATTTCCTTGCCTCCTTTTTCTTCTCCCTGTGCTTCTATTTTGTGCTGTGCTCCTATGTTACTGATAGGTTAGTTGGCAGTTTTAATCTCCTGTTTTCTTTCCTTTGACTTAATAACTGTGTTGTGACTGGCTTTGACTAGATTAAGGTGTCCCTGGCCTGAAGGTGTAAATTAGCAATAACAAATTCACAAGTTCAATTATAGACCAGTTGTTTACATATTATATAGAAAGCTCATTGGTGATACTATCCATAAACAGTGGGAGTTGGGTGAGTAATGGTTGTTTGGGTAGAGATAGAAACTTCAGTGATTGGTAAAAGTGGCACTAAATGGGAGGATGGAAGGGGGGGTGGGGCAGGTGGGAAAAGAGGTATGGAGGCTGCTGGATTTTGTGGCCCTTGTATGTGTTTGGGTATATTTGCACTGTTGTAGTGAAGAGTGCTTTTATCAGGGATTCAGGGAATTGGGAGTGTGTACGGTTGGTACAGTAAGCTAGTCAACAGGTGGTGAATGCATAGGAGGTAGGGATATTGTGGTGGCAGGTTGGATAGGAGGGGGAGACAAAGATGGGAGAGAGTGGATGAGAAAGGGCAGAAAGAGAAGTTGGGGGAGAGAGAAAAATGAATTGTAGCCAAAGGAAAGGAGAGAAAGTGAAGGAGGTAAGAATATGGATAAGAAAATAGTAATGGTGAGGTTAACAAGACTAAATAAATAAATAAACCAGGTACAACAACAAAAAAATTAGTCTGCTCAGTAAAAGTTCTGAACTTATTCCTTTGACGTCCAATCCTGGTATTGGCACTTGGTGTTCTATAGTTTGTGGGAAAGGGTGCTGCCCCTCTTGCTGGACAGCTTGGGGAGGGAGATAACTTGAGGGGGTTTTTTTCTGCTTGTTTTGGTCTTATGGGCAATGGTTACAAGTAGAAGCTCTGAACTGGTCTCCCCAGATGACTGCCTTGTGAGCAGTATTTGGTTCCTTTTATCCATGGGGCAGGTCGCAATTGGGTCCTGAGGTAACTCACTACCACTTTGTGAAAGGTGATCGAATCTGTTGTTTTCACAACAGGTGAATCTGTTGTTTTCACCAGGTGACAGCTGTGTTGCCATACCTCTGCAACTCTGTCTGGTCAGCTCTGCCTTCAGCAAGGTGGGGCCATACTGTTCTGAGTAATGCCCTCAGTCCCATGAGCATAGCTCAGAGATCACCTAGCCCCCCACTTTGGGAGGTTGGCTTGTCACCACACCCCCATTCTCAGCCTTTGTGCTTCACCACACCCCTGCTCACTGATAGTTCAGCTCCTCTGAGAAGTGGGCTTGTCACCCTACCCTTGCTCTCAGCCTTTTTTCCTTGTCCCACCTTCATTTGCTGAGAGTTTGGCTCATTGCCCTACCCCCATTCTCCAAAGCTAGTTCAGCATTCCACTCTAACCCCACTGTTGGCAAAAGACTAAAATTCACTGATTATGTTTCTTGGTTTTGTCCAAGGGGGTTAGGGGGGTTTCAATCTAGCCAGGGCTGCCCTGGGGAGTGGGTAGAAGAGTCACATGTGGTGCTCACCAGTTGGGTCTGCAAATTTATGCAGACAGATTTGAAACCCACCAGTGAGGAAAATGGTGTGCCACTTCTTTAAGACAAATACTTACTGGGATTGGGATCAGCATAATGGAGGATAGGTAAGCGTCCCATGAGTTAGGGGTTCAGGGTGTTGCAGTGTTAGATTCTGTTTGATGTCCTATGTTATGTTTTTTTGAGAAAAGGAAAAGGGAGAAATAGCCAGGGGGATTTTTTCCCAGGACAGACATGCCCTATTGGCTGTGCCACTCCAGGATTTTTGTGGCTGTTAGGTACAAATACAAGCTGTTTTAAGGGTCTGTCCTTGAATTTTACATGCACCTAATGTGTTGGCAGTTATTATTTTGGGTAGAAACAATCAGAATTGCCCAAGTGTAGCTCCCACATCTTAATGTAGATTCTGGAGTCACAGAGCTCAGGAATTCTGATTCCTTACCCTATCTGCCATCTTGGATATCTCTCCTGACCTCCATTTTTTAAGAAAAACACTTTTGTTTCAGATATCTGTACAGAGTGCTTCATTATGACATTTCCATATATATGTGTACTGTATCCTGAATTGGCTCACCCTCACCCCAGTTTTCACCTTTCTACCTTGGTTGTCTTCTTATAGTGATTTTAATAGGTTTAAAAATTCTATAGTCTTCTTGTATAGTAAGAACATCAATCATACTCACCTTCTTTTCTTCCTTTTTTTACCCTTTCCCTGCCATTTATTCCTTCCCCTTAGTGTGACCTGTTTTTCATTCTTGTCCTTTGCTGTTTAGGTGTCTGTTCATTACTCAGTGGTATTTTTCCCTTGGTATTATACTTGTACATGCATTGTGCTTAAGTCAATGTAACCCTCTTCCACTGCACTTCCTCACCTTTTTCCCACATATTCTTAAATCAATAAGAATTTCAACACCCAAAGTGGAATGAGGAACATGTCTCTGAATTAATATCTGAAGAAGAATTTTGAGAGAACATGAAGCTGAGAAATATGAAGTTGTCTATCATGATATGCTAATCTATAGTTATGAATTTAATTTAATTTAAGTATAAATTGCTATATATTCTTTTAATACATAATACTCCTCTTAAATTTTTGAAGAGCTGGGAATTGAACTAAGCAAGACTATACCACTGAGCAACATGCCCAGACGTTAGAATTTTTTTTATGGTCTTTATGTTCTTTGGCAGTATTTTCAACAAATGATTTGCATAACCCTAAGGAGGTCACCAAATTACATAAGTACATTTGCATCAATGATGTTTGTTTAAAATTATATAAAAATAATTTAAATTTTTTTTATAAAATGAGTTTTAACAACTCAGTATGTATAGGAGAAACAAACATGGTAAGGAAAGAAGAAATGAACATGCTGATCTCGTAGCCTATTATCTAGCCAAATAATGTTAGATGCTATAGTGATTTTGAATGTTACTCAATATTAAATTGTCTATGTTCTTAGTTATATATTATTGAATTTATGTTCACAGCCTTTCTTTTAGTTAAATAAAAGAAAATAAGAAATAGTCATGTTAGACAGTAAGCTATGTAGATCATACAGTAATAACTGTGGGTGGGAGTCTACTCCATTTTCCTGGATAAGGAGCAGGAAATGTTTCTCCCTCTTTTCCCATTTCTCCCCAGTTTTATCTTATTATACTAAAATCCCTTTCTAATAAGTGTTACTAAAACCTTTACTATAAAAATAATAACTTTGGTAATTTGCCTAAAGTAAATTTATTTAGCATATAAAGAGGTAACTAGTATCTATCTCAAAACTATCCATTTTTAAAAGGGAAAACATAAAGTTTATAACCAGTTTAGCATTACACTGGGCTTACTGAGACTAACATCATTATGTACCATAATTGTTGCAAATAGCTATCTAAAATGTACCCCTTCTTTCATATTTATGAACCAAAAAAATTGAATAATAATCTGCTATTTGTTTTAACATCAATTTAAATGAATTCACATTATCATCCTATAAAGCTGAACTGACCTGTTGTAGTCAACATAATATAGTAAAATCTTAATTTTCACTATAGTGTGCATTTGAATCCACATAGAAAATCACGTTTTAAATTTTAGTTTATAAATTGTACTTTTGTCCACATAATAAATATGAAAAAACCAGTGATTCACTTGTTAACAAAGAGAATGGAAACTCTGTCATTATACACATAATGATGTCACATACTATATTTTTAATTTGAATTATGCAATACTCAACAGTTTAGAACCAAAATATTAAGATAGATATTTTTAATTTATATGTTCAGGCAGTTTTAAGATGTTGGTCCAAATTTTCTGATATTCCTTTCAATTATCCACCATATCTGGCTAAATTCATTTTTTTTTAATGTTACATCATTAACATTTATTGGCAGGATGGATAAATACAGATTGAGAAACATAAATGACAGCAAGGTATCAAACTGACAGCCAGACTATAAAATGTACACAACATCCTTCTTTAAATTTTTTGAGTTTTTTAAAATTTTTTTACAAAGAGCCCTTATGATAATGGTCACTTACATCTTATCACTCACATAGCACCAATAGAGATCCTATGGGGAGCATCCAAAACTAAGTGCTCCAAGGAGGACAGAGCAACAGCAGAATAATATGCTGGGAAAGGACTCAAGAGCAATACAAAAAAACAGACAAAAATCTCACCACAAAATTGTACCTGAGTGACATAAATTGGTAAAGTGTCTTACTTCTTTTTCTTTTTGCTCTTTGGTCTGGTAAGAAAGCAGACAGTTTTAAGTGTGTAAAGTAGGGTGGGAAAAAGTCAGTTTCAAGTTCAGAAACCTAAGTCAAGCCTAAGGTAGGCTGCTGCATTTTTTTCTTTGGGTACTTGAAGCCAGATAACATTTCCACTTTGTAACCAATTTCATTATGCTCAACAACGAATCAGTTCCTCAGCTTTCACTGAAATGTTCCTGATTACATGATGGAGACATACTTACTCTGGCTTTAATTAGCATGCTGTCAAGCATCCCTCTCCGTGCTTAACATGGCAACATAAAACCCCAGAGTCTCTTCCTATAACCAGGAATACACATTCACAGAGGGAAAGAGTAGACACTATTTTTTAGCAAACATTCTTCACCCCCTCTCCAATGCCAAGTTCATATTTAAAAATTTAGAAACATTAAAATAGATAGCTCTCCCACTTAGAAAATAATTCTGATTCCAGACTGCTCTAACAGTTAAGGTTTAGTACCATCCTGTTTCAAGCTTATATCCACAGAGGGATAAAAAATAAAACTTGACAGTGTGGTGCAACAAGAACATTTTCTAAACTATCAGGAGTCAAAACTCAGTTAAAAGATAGGTGTTAACAATCAGTGACACAAGACATTTAAGAAGGTATCAAAGTTTCTGACAATTTAGTGGGATGCTGGAGGGCTATTTCTAACCATCCGATGGGTTATACAGACTACTCAAATTCTCCTAAACCCAAAAGAATAAACATTGTATTCCAGTTACAAAATATTCTAGCTTCTCCCTTTTTTTTAACATTAGTATCAAAATAACACATTAACCAAAAAAAATCTTTTTAAAAAAATTAATCAGTCCCCAAAATAAAAGAAACAGGTATTTAGAAATCCAACCATACTAGGATAGACAGAGCCCCTCAGATGCCAGAAGCAAGGTATGAAGGGTACGCATTTTCAGCATGAGGAATTAGGTAGCAGAGGCTTAAGGAAACAACAGTGATGTGAGCACGATTTTACTTCTACAGCTGAATCCACTGCTGTTTGTAACTGGTGATTTTTAGTTTTTCTGTCACCACTGGTGAACACAATAATATTAAACTACATAGGACACAATAAAATCATTTAAAAAAAGAAAAAAAAAGATGCTGAGGGTCTCAGATCTCAAGTAATGGAAACGCAATGATTCATGAGTGTGAAGACTAAACTAACACCTAGTATCTTCTAAACCCAAAAGACGTAACTGATACTTCAGTAGACCACATTGGCTTTAGATTAGTGCTTCACTAGAGTTCAGCCAACAGCAACACAGGTATCTGACTAAAAGTTCTAAGAACAATCCACAGGTATTTGGTTATGCCAACCTAAGAGTCAAGCAAAATTTTAGAAATGAGATACACAGAACTTGATTGTTGAAGTCTGCTTATCACCATCACTAATCTTTGACAATCTAGGTTAAAAGAAACAAAAAGCCATGCTACAAGATTTACTTTGGATAAATAATCCCCTTTCTTACCCTTTCAAGGTCTGAGGATAAGGAAGACACACAGCTCAGCAATCATACAACCCTTAGAAGTCTTACTAAGTTTACAGAATTTGCACAACATGCAGGCTAGTTGACAGGCACATCTACTAACCTAAAGATAATGCAGCAGTTTCATGCAGCATCTATGAGGTTCATGACATATGTGTGGACCTTGAAGCCGATACTGCATTTAGACAGTACCAGGAAGCATTAATATAAAAAGGTCTCTAAATTGACCTAAATGAACAATGATCTACTAGTGCAAAGGCCAGGCTCCACAGAATAATACAGTTTATTAGGCCCTAGTAAACACTTATTTCTAGTTTACTCCTGACAACATTCTAAGGAATTTAACTACAGCATCGCCATGGAGAACTATAACGACATCAAGTAGATATGTGCCTCTGTGGGTGAGGGAGTTCATGCGATTTTTTCAGAAATATGTGACATTAATGAGAATAATCAAAAGCTGGAAGAGACATTTGCACAACCAAATCAGTGATCATCAATTTCACAAAGATACAAGAAGCAAACTAAATGGCATATTCCCTTTCGTGATGATCTGAATGGAAACAGACTCCAAACAAAATCTAAATACCAAGCCTAAATTTAGTAAACACAACCGTCTACCAATTATCTAAACACAGAAAATATTGAGAAAAAGGAAAATGTCATCTATAAAAATGACACTCCAAATATTACTGGTTTGTAGATCAGCAGAGAGTGCCTTTATTTTACACAGCATTGGCAGGCACAAATATGCAGAGATGCAGGACCACTAATTTACCTTCAGCTAAGGTCTAAGCCCTCCTACAAATTCCTTCCCATATTAGGCCAGTACATCCTCAATGTACTGCCTCAGTGTTTTCCCCAATCTGTCCCTGGCAAGCAGCAGTATGTGTACAACTCCTGTCTCCCCATGACTTTTAATAAAAAGAATTTGACTTGTCCTTACAGACTACTTGGCATGATGGAAGCTGTATTAAAAACAAAAAGACAAATTGAAATTACACCACCTATTCCATAGAAAAAAAATGCCATGAAGACCAAAGAGTAGCACACCATATGATCTGTGATTAGGAGGCATTTTCAGTTAGACAGTGTGGCTTACAATTCTTCCTAGCCAAGATTTCTTGAAATATTCCTTTCCTCATAAAAAATGTTTACTCTTAATATCTGGGATAACCAAAACCCTGTAACAGGACTCCCAATTCATTTTTTGTAAAGGACCATTAGAGATTTCAAGAACCTCTGTGTAGAATCTAAAGCCACCAAAGATGGACAATCTAAACACAACAGTATCTCTTGGCTAGGCATGCTCATTCTCATGGCACTAGTACTGTCAAATTCATAAGCTCCAATCTCTGGTCATATAGGCAGCACACACTTAAGGAGGCAGTTGTTTCCCTTCAGATATACAGACAAAAAGCAAGTCTTACATTCATAATGTAACTAAAATACAATGTCCTAAGAATTCCAAATCACAATTTCATTGATTTCAGTATCCTCTAGTTTTGTGGTTTCTCCCAGAACTATTATTACACATGGTATGGGCTTCATAGGCAGGGTATATATAGCATATCCCCCTTCCCTTCAGAGACCCTGAGACTGCTCTCATTTGAACACTTTCCCAAAGTCCAACTTGAAAAAGACACACCCAATTTTGTAGGGCAAAAGCTGGCCTTGTTCTCTAACCCTTCTTCCTCAATTCCACCTGTTCTGCACTAAAACGACACAAAAAGGAAGATTTCATAATAGCATTCAGAGTCAAGTCATTGGCTACAGTTGCCCAAATTTAATTAGTAGGCTAATACTCAATTACAAATAAAAAGAGGGGTAGGGGAATACCACGTCAAATACATGCCTCTTCCTTCATGTTCTCAAGACCGATCACGTTCTCTCTAGTAGAATGTTGAGAAGCGAAAATGGTAAAGGACAGGGAAGAAAAAACATGATTTTTTAAACACACATACTTACACACACACTCACACTGACATACGCACTTGTCTCAATGCTTTAAGTGGCCTGAGCCTACTTCAGAACATTTGGCCAAAAGCCTACCCTCCCACCCATCCTGCACTCATTCCCACCCTCCAATCCCACCCCCCAGAAGTCATTGCTATGTATCACACACAGCAAAATCCTTATCCCCTTCCCGATTATATTAAAAACCTAAACAGATAACTTACTTTCTGTATTTTTAATTTGAATCATATAATACTCAACAGTTTAGAACCAAAATATTAAGATAAATATTTTTAATTAGCCACCATATCTGGCTAAATTCATTTATTTTAAAAGGCTTCCTGTGTGTGTGTATGTTCCTTAGGATTTGTGACCCCAGCATCTCGAAATTAAGATCTTTCTAGTTTTCCTTTCCAATCTGAGTACCTCTTATTTCCTTCCCTAGCCAGTTGCCCTGGCTAGAAGTTCCATTACAATATTAAACAGAAGTCATGAAAGAAAACATTCTTGTCTTGCTTTTTTTAATCTTAGTGGGAAACTATTTCCTAAACGTGATGTAAACTGTGGGATTTTATAGACAACTTTATGGGGTTACTGAAGTTCCCTTATGCATCTAGTTTATTGGGTGCTTTTCTTTAATGAAAATTAGCTTTTGAAAGGGAAGGGGCAATGAGATCTTTTATTGTATTTCACATTAACTGACTGATATTTTGGTATTAAACAACTATAGTATTCTTGGAATTGTTGACTTTATGTATTGTTTTCTTATTCTTTGTTTCATATATTTATATTTTAGTCTATTTTTATTTTCTTCTGCTTGCTTTGGGTCTAATTTGTTCTTTATCTAGATTCTAAGATGGAAATATTATTTATTGATTGTGATCTCTTTCATCTTTCAGTAGAGGTTTTTACAGCTACAGTTTCCCCCTCAGCATCACTTTAGCTGCATCTTGCAAGTTTTGTGATTTTTTTCTACTCATATGAGTACATTGTTTCAGTCCCATTTATTTGTAAATTCTTTAAACCACTTGTCATTGATTATTTATGTCATTCCATCCTTTTCTGAGTTCAATCCTGTTAAATTTGTCACAGC
This sequence comes from Castor canadensis, assembly GCF_047511655.1. NCBI lineage: Eukaryota > Metazoa > Chordata > Mammalia > Rodentia > Castoridae > Castor > Castor canadensis. The sequence continues at coordinate 50,743,981 of NC_133400.1, read as the reverse complement.
TTCAGTTATGGCTTACCATATTATATATGGAGAGAGAGAGAGAAATTTTTTTGAGGAGATAGGTATGTTTAATCTAACTTAAACATTATTTAATGTATACACGTCTCAAAACATTACATGGTACCCCATATAAATATAAACTTTGTTATATATATGTTTAAAATAAATATTTTTAAAAGCATAACCAAGTGGAGCTCATTTTTCAGTACAAGGTTAGAATAACTTTGAAAGTCAATCAATGTTGTTCATTAAAACAGAAGGAGAAAATACCATTAAATATATATAAAAGTTATTTGATTAAATTCAAACCCACTTATGATTTAAAAAAATGAAAGCCATGAATGAAAACTTCCTTAACTGACTGATAGCATATCCATTTATAAAAATATTAAAGGAAAATATTCAATCATGAAATATTGAGAGTTTTACTCCTCAAATTACAAACAAAACAAAGATTGATTGAAGCTATTGTTTCTTACTGAACAGTGTAGAGAATGTACTAGCCAGTGTGAAATGTCTACAAGAAAAAAGATAATGATAATACTAACTTAGACACTGATTGGATATGCAGAAAACTTAAAAGGGTCAGAAAAAAATTAAAATCAGCAATTGACTTGAAAATCAAGCTTTCCTACCCTTTGCATTCTACCTCCATTCTCCCTACTTTTCTGTAAGGTAACCAAATATATTGCTTTCTGTTTCATCTTTCTTGTATTTCATGTCACAAAGGTAATTATCTTCCTATTTCTATTTTTTATTACATCCCTTTCATTTTCACTGTACATCCTTCCTTTCAGTTGTTTTTTATTTTCATTTAACATTGTGTCCTACAAATAGTGAAACAGTTTCAACATAAATCTATTACAGATGTTCTCACAATTTTCATGTCAGATTGAGTATTATGGTAATTTACTTGTAACTTTATACAAATGAGAGATATGTTGTTGTAATTGAAATCTAGATATTTCAATGTATGTCTGTCTTTTTATGTTCAGTATACTAAACGAATCTTTTTTATGTAGTTCCTGATAAAGAACCCTATGAAAATCTCATACTTCAGAAACCCAAATACACAAAGTGACACAAAGCACTTCCAGAATGTATAGACGCAAGTGTAAGTATAACTATTGTAGATGTCTTTAATGTATTTTAAATTAAACTAATCATAAGATATTTTCTTTTTAGGTCATGAGTATTTATTTGAGGGTATATTTTGTAGAATTTTTATACTCTCACCTAATGTGAACTCTTTAAGATAACCAGAGAGGGAAAGTGAAACACCTTTTAATTGGTATTTGTGTGCTCAGTGATTAATCCTTAACAAGTCTATCTCTATATACCTTCATGAGAACTACTCACACAAGTCTCTCACTTTACCTCCACTGTCTGTTTTAGTAAGCAGTTCCTTGATAGAGCTTTACAGTTCTCTTCCTTCAATTTTGTACAAATGAGAAGACATTTTTCTGATTATTTGGCGTATCCAGAAGATTGATCATATTGTTTTTCTACTTAGCAATATTTATAAGTTCAAAATCACCTTGTGATGAAGTGATTTCAGTTGCAACAACACAATTTGAAATTAAGACTACTAAAGCTACCAGTAAGGAGACTTTACATAATAAGTAATTTAAATACCATAAAATTATTTCCAACTAAGTTAAGGAGAACTTTGTTCCATAGATCATTGGTACATCTGCAATTATTTTTAAATTTTTCTTTTGTAATTATTTATTCATACTTCTAAAACTTTATGGCTGATTTTGTTGTGTGTTCTATAATTACTGAATCACGCTTTTAAATTTTCTTCTATGATTGCAAATTTCTGTTCTCTTCTAATAGTTGTGTCATCTTGCTTTATATATTTTGACATTTTATTAACTTCTAAATATAAAATTAATAATTTTCCTGAAGACAGAATTGTGTATCCTAATGAAGGAAATCACTCTATCATTTTTATACTTTTTTATTTGTTTGAGTTAAAAATTTATCACACCTTCCATTCATGTAGCTCTACTCACTTTTTCTGTTTGGTATTTACATGATGTACTTTCTCCATCACAGAAATTTAAGTTTCCTGTATCTTTTTTATTATTTTTATATCACTTGTATGGTGCTTTTTATTATTTTTATATCACTTGTATGGTGCTTTTAATTGAATATTTTTTGAATAAAATCTGATGTCTTTGTCTTTGAATTATCACTCAATAACATTTAATGTTCACTTTATTTAGATTTAAGCATATCAATTTTCTTTGCACTTCCTATTTTTCCTGCCTGATTTTATTACTATATTTTCTGTTCTATAGTACTATAACATTACATATTTTTCTTTAGGCATATGATGCCCAATATTTTAAACTTTATGAGTATCCTAAGAAAATTAGAGAATACTTATTAACTACCTCTGTGTATCTAAAAAGTAATGTAGTATTTTTCTTCCAACTAGATATTCTCCTTTAGTAGTTCGTTGTCACAACATATGATTTTCTTATAAGAAATGAAATAAAATATTATGTGATATATATTGCTTTGATATATAAATATTGATACATATATAGCAAATTTAGTACTTACACCACAGATGTGGTCACAATCTAGTGCTTTTAAAAGTCTTTCTTCCCATAGCCCAAAGTATGGATGAAGTACCATATAAAAATATTTTGCCCAGCACTTAGAGCTACTAGGAGAAAAAGATCAGAAGCAAATACAATTATGAATATAATTAAATGGTTTAATGTTCATTTTAATTAAATTAAGCATAATTAATTCATAAATGTATATTCTGCAACAATCTTACAAACATACATAAAATTGTGCTATTCAACTTACTATTTTATTTCCTTTATGTTTCTTTAGACATTTACTAAGAGATGCAAAATGACCTTTTCTACTGCTATTTTGAATTTACCTAGTTCTTCTTATAGTGCTGTCTTTTTGGCTATCATGTTTACATTGGTGCAGTCTAACAAAAAATTCATATTTCTAGCAAAAATCAACATTTTCCATCTATGATATTGATAAAGCTATGGAAGACTTATTTTTGTTAGTGTATTTTACATATATATTTAATATATTTACTTTCAGCATTTCTATGTTCTTATAATATAGTGATATCCCATGTAAATTATGTATTGTTACATTGTTTATAAACCCAGTATGATTGACTTTTTCATTTATAATTATTGTAATTGTTGACAGATTTGGATTTAAATATTTGAGGAGTACTTTCTATTTTCCTCACATAATTCGTGTTCCTTTTTCTTTCTTTGTATATGGAAAATGGTCTTTATTAATCTAATCTTTAAATCAATTGTATGTCTTTAAGTTAGAAAACTTAAATTGAAGGAACTACCTGTAGAACAGTAAAGTTGACTTTCAGACATCTAAGTGTATTATTAAATAGCAGGGTGCCCTTAAGTAATGTTAGTAAAAGCACTCTAGTGAGTTTTACATTTAACTTTATAGTTCATTTTTTCATTGTTCTATTTTCACACAAGTATATAATGTACATTGACCATTTCACCTTCTTTCATTGTCTTCATTCACCATTCCTTCTACCACTAGTATCCACCCCTGAAGAGGACCTATTTTTACATTCCTGTCCTGCATGTTTTACATTCCTGTCTTGCATGTTTCAAAGGGGGTTCACCATGGAATTTCACACATGACTATATTGTTCTCTACTGAGATTAACCCCTTATTTTACTCTCTTTTCCTATCTACCCTTTCCCCATTATTCAACAGCTTTCAGTGTATTTTGTTATATCATCTTCATACACAGATGCAGTGTATTTCAAAATTATTTATTTTCTGTCTTCTTTTCCTCTCCTGCCTCCCCCAGTCCCCTCAAACAGCCCCACTATTACATATATTACATAATATGTGTATATATGTATTTATGTATACATTTATTTTGTAGATCTAGCTTCCATGTATGAGAGAAAGCATGTATGACTTTTATCTTTCTGAAGCTGGCATACTTCACTTAACATGATGATCTCCAGTTCCATTCATTTGAGTTTTTTGAGGAACCTCCATACTATTTTCCATAATAGTTGTACTAATTTACATTCATACCAACAGTGTATGAGATTCTTTTTTCCCTGCATCCACACCAGCATTTGTCGTTATTTGTGCTCTTGATGACAGTCATTCTGATTGGAGTGAGGTAAAATCCCATCGTCATTTTGATTTGTATTTCCTTTATAGCCAAGGATGTTGAGCATTTCTTCGTGTATTTTTTGGCCTCTTATACTTCTTCTTTTGAGAATTGTCTATTCGGTCTATTTGCCCATTTATTCAGTGGGTTGTTATTTCTTTGCTGGATTAGTTTTATGAACTCCCTGTATATTCTGGTTATTAATCCTTGTCAGATAAATAACTGGCGATGATTTTTCTTCCATTTTGTAGGCTGTCTCTTCAGTCCTGTGGTGGTTTCCTTTGTTGTGTGGAAGCTTTTTAGTTTGATGCAATCCCATTTTGCATTCCTTTCTCTCATTTGTTGAATTATTAAAGTTATATGCAACAGCCCACACCCTATAGTATAGTCTTCCTGAAAGATCTGAGCCAACTCTGGTTGATAACACAACTACCTACTGGGCTAGTGTACTAGAAGGTCTGTAGGGTTCAAGAGACAGTGGCATGCAGGACTTTATGACCCTAGAGCAATCCAATTCAGACAATAGTTCTCTTCTCAAGATGATTCCTAGCTGCAACACTCTGGATTCACTGGAACACGAAATGAATTCCTTCTCCAGAGCCAGGTTGCAATGAAGATTTAGTTAGGATGCATGCCTGCAAGGGGAGTGAAACTTTCCCTTAACCAAATACAGGGACACGTTTCTATGCTACTGTCCAACAACTTTATGTTTTCTAAGGTTGCATTTTTCTTCTGTTAATTCTAGTATTCACACTCACCTCAACATGCAGCTGTACATCTGTTGCTTTGGTTCTTCCTTGTATAGGAGGAGGTGAATGCTGCATGCTTCTGTTTAGCCATCTTGCTGATCTAATTAATAGTTTGAATAGTTGTTCAGTATCTATGGTTCCACAGCATAAGGCTGTTGTATAATACTCATATTATACTTCATGTCTTCTTTCTCTTTGAACCTTCATTTCAGTCTTAGTTTTACAGGTTAGTATATATTTAATGTTTGTCACTAGTCCTTGTTAGCCTTCTAAGTATGGATTGTGTAAAGATTTTTCTGCAGTATAATTGTCAGGAAGGACTTATGAGACTAATATTCTTGGAATTACTGCATTTTACGACAATTTCCCCATGATTTTTACCCTTGAAAGATTTATTTTGCTGTCCATCTTTGCTTTGCTTTTCTTCTTTAGAGAGTCTTATTATTCACAGTTCCATAGTGTGAAAATGACTCTGAATAGCACCTATACATTCACTTATTTTCTCAGTCCTATAATGTCTCTCAATGTATTTCATAATTGATTAATACTTATCACTAAAAACATAAGCCTTATAAGATTTTGTGGTTTATTTATGGTCTTTCCCACTCCCACACTCCCAAAAATAATAAGAGTTTTTGTCAAATACTGCTGATGAGTTACTCAGGCTAATTTTTTTCTTTTAATAGTTATATTTATTATTATCATTAATTTCACTATTTTCATTCGTTTCTTTAAGTTTTCTTTCCCTTTTAGATCTCTTTCATTATGCTTACTTTAACTTAATTTTTGGAACCTTCTAAAGGTAAAATATTTGTAAAAAGTCATATGAACCTAAGTCATGGTGGCACATGCCTGTAATCCCAGCACTCAAGGCTGAGGCAGGAAGGTCATCAGTTCAAGGCTATTGTGGACTATAAAAGAAGTTCAAGCCAGTAGGAACTTCATAGTGAGACCCTGACTCAAAATAATGAAAAGAACAACAAAAAGAAAAAATACATAGTTTCTTTTTTTAAAAAAAAAATTATATGTACCTAGAGGATTATCATTCCTTCCCCAAAATTTTCTCCTCATTTTGTAGTAACCAACTACAGTATTCTTAATATCTACTATATTTTCTTATTTAAAAACCTCTCTCTCTCTTTGTCACATTCTCTGTGTCTTTCTCTTTTCCTCTCTCTCTCACTCTCTCACTCACATTATCTGTCTTTCTCTTTTCCTCTCTCTCTCTCTCTGCCTGTCTCTCTTTCACTCACATTCTCTGTCTTTCACTTTTCCTTTCTCTCTCTCTCTCTCTCTTTTCTTTCCCCTTGTTTCTTAACTAAGAAGTACTATATGACTTACTCTTTTTCAAGTATTTTTCCTCTATTTAACATTGTCTCATAGTAATTCATCTGTCAGCTTATAGAAATCTTCATTTATCACATCACTTACAAGAATCTGAAGTGCACCATAGCGTTGAATAGTTTGTGGTGCCAAACAATGTTGTAATGATCTTGTACATATATACCTCATTTTATCTATTATTTATATGCATTAACTTAAAAGGATAAATAAAACAGCAAAATGAGAGAGTAATATAGAAAGATAATATAAAAAATTTACAAATTAAGGGAAGACCTTCAATACTTACCTATTAACACTCTCATTACCATTTCCTTGTCAGATCTCACATTATAGTAATTTATTTAAATCTTTTTGCATGAAAAATAATGCTATTTACTTGTTATAAATTTGAAATTTAGATATTTTGCAACAAACTTATTTTTCTATTTAGTGCACTAAATGCATTTTCTGTAGTTTATCATGAAAAACAAGATGAAATTTTTGTTCTTGAGCATTAAGATCCAGAAACAGAAATGACAGAAAAAAACAAAAGACTTCTAAAATGGAAACACTAGCTTGAAAGTATAGTACTTATAAATAAGATTAAATTATTTTGATTTGAACTCAGAAAATCTTTTTGTTCAGGAACAAATATTTGAGCATTTATTTTATAGCAATTTAAGACTTTGACCTAATGTGTGATATCTTAAGGCAACTAGGGAACAAAACCAAAAGTATTCATGCCCTTTGGGTGCTATTTATGATCCTATGGTTATTTCATGGCCATAAGAAAGTACTCAGTATCCACCAAGACCCTGTAATAGACCAGTAATTAACTCTTTTTGTTTGTCTTTACATACTTATATACTTTACAGTTACTAATAAACACTTATAATTTGAAATGAAAATACATTTAATACATACTAAAGAAGCATCTTAAATCAATGATGGATTATGGAATATCCAATATATTTTGTAAAAACAAATGGTTTTCAATAATTAAGAAGAAAATGAAGTCATGCCACTAATTTGTACCATAAAAAAGTTCCAAGAAGATTGTAAACTATAGTGTGATGACCAAAACCAGGAGAAGTCAAAGGAGAAAATGTAGGGATTTTGTTTATGATTGTGGAGTTGGAGTGGCCTTCAGAAGTAAGCAAGAGCTGAAATGAAGGCAAGAATAAAGTAACTCCCCTAGTGTTCTGGGGCACTGTCAGGGCACTTGCTTTCTACTCAGTGAATGTGGACCAAGAATCTTGGGTGTGAGTCTGCAGAGAGGGGCCAACATGCCCCTCACCCTTGGGCAGTCCGCACAGCAGTCACACTGGCAAATTCTGAACTTCAAGAGTTAAGAATAACTTAATAATTTGATTACAACTTTTGACACAGAAGACTGAACTAAAAAAAAGAGAACATTCCTTTCATCTTTTTCTAAAGCAAACATATTTATTAGTTACCTTTCTTATTGTGTACCCAAATACTTAACAAAAACAACATATGGGAGGAAAAATTAATTTGAGCTCATCAAGAATAGTGCTGTAGATTTGTTTGAAATTTAAATACCGAGATTTTGTAATAGATCCGTTTTTCTATTTAGTGGACTAAATAGCTGTTTAAGCAGCTCACGACATAGTAGGATATAAAATCTTTCACTTGAATATCAGGAATGATGTCAAAAACCAAACTGCAAGTAAAGAAACAAGATACTTCTTTAGCCAGTTCAGAAGTCCAAATGCCACGTTTTCTCTCATATGTGGAATATAGACCTAATACAAATATAGAAATACTATATAAAACAGGTCACCCTAAGGGGAGGCCACATTCAAGAGAAGGAGGAGAAAAGAAAGAAATTAAGAAGGTGAATATGTCTAATGCACTCTCAATACAAGAAAGAATATGGAATTTTTAAACTTGTTGAAACCACCATAAGAAAGGACTAAGGTAGAAAAAAGGAAAATAGAGATGAACCAATTCAATATGGAAATGTCATGAGGAAACTTCCTGTGTGGCTATCTTAAACAAACAAAAATGTCACTTTTTTTCTTTTACAAAATCAGAGAACAGGAGGGCAAAAACAGGTCCTGTCTGGGGGGTTGGTACCAGAGGGAGGGGAGAGGGGAAAAGGTGTAGGATGGTGACTATAGTGCAAATACTGCATATACATGTACATAAATGGAAAAATGATACTGTTGAAACTATTCCAGGACTGAGGAGGGATAAAGAAGAATGATGGAGGGTGAATTCAAGTGTGATACACTTGGTATATTGTAAGAACTTTTGTAAATGCCACGATGTACCCCTACCTAGCACAATAAAAAAGGTTAAAAGACAAAAAAGGAAACAAGATACTTCTAGAGAGGAAAAATTCATTAGTAAGTATAAAAATTATAGATGATTTTAATTTTTTTCTCTTGAAACAGGGTCCATATCCCAGTCTGGCCTGGAACTTGCTATACAGCCCTGGCTGGCTTAGAACTCAAGATCCTCCTGCCTCAGCCTCCTGAGTGCTGGATTTTCAGTTATCCAACACCATACTTTTAATGATTTTAAATTAATCACATTCAATGGTGTTTTCTTTGCTTCAGGAATCTGCATTTTGCTTTATATTTTATATAGCAATTTTATCTTTGACCATATGATAACTAGAGAACAATAGCCAAAGTGAATTACTTTTGTTTAGTATTTCTGGTTGCCATAATCATGTGCTCAGTATCCAGCAACAGTGTGCATTCTTTCTTTTTTAAATTTGAAAAATATGATGAATTTATTTGTGCATATAGAAACATTTGTGAAATTTTGTTATGCAAAGGAAATAAAGAGTTATAGAGGCAGAATAATCCTTCTTCTAAAATATATTTACCTTTGAATACAATAATGTAAAACATATGATCAGGACAAGAGTGTGCATTCTTAAGCCAGGAAGTTACAGGACTGAAAGTCTGATTTAATCCATTGACCTCTGCAGTGGATTTTTTCCTCAGGCTTCAGTGTGTGAACCAAAATGCTGCTGAGACCTGTAAATCAAATGCAGATTAGAAGAAATAGGTAGAAAAGCAGCCTTGGAAGCATGTTGGATGATTGCAGAATAGGCCCACAAATTGCTCAGAATTTTTGTATTTGTTGGGAAAAAAAGACAAAAATTTGGCATTTATCTCCTTTAGAATGGGACTTCATGGCACTTCCCAGTTTACCTCAGGGATTTATCTCATTTGGGTACCAGAGTCTTGTACCTTTTCTGTGTTAATAGCTTAGTTATGTTGCTATGTGGGAGTCAACCCAACATTCAATCCTTTTTAGCTGGTACCCTCATCTGGGCCTATCAAAAGGATATCACAATAATAATGGAAAGTTGGCAGAAGCAGTCACTGTCACACAGTAAGTTAAGATTACATCCTTTTTGGTAGATGGAAGCTAATCAAGCTTCTATAGTCTTCTCAAGTGAAATGAACCTGAGAGATTTGCATTCCTTTTAGTGTGCTCACTGTAGAGGAGCAAATAAAGTAATCTTAAACTGGCAGAGGCCACTATGGGAATGGGACCAGGAAGTAGTGAAAAGGTCTGGCAGAGATGAACCAATGTGGGTTTCAATATACAAGTGCATGGAAGCAATGCTAGGAATCTCTCTGTATAGCTTTCTTCATCTCAAACTAGGAAAAATGCTATGTCTTTCTTTTTTTTAACTTTTTATTCACTTATGCATGTCTTTCTCTTCAACAAAATCAGAGAATAAGAGGGCATAACAGGTTCTGCTCGGAAGGGGGGAGGAGACGTGGCCCAAACAATGTATACACATATAAGTAAATATAAAAATGATAAAAAAAGAGGCTATATCATCTGAAATAAAAAACAATTTTAATATTTAAAAAAACTTCCTAGAAATGAAAGAAAATGCTGCTATATACTTATATATTTGAAACTTAAGGTTTTCAAATAGACCTCTTTCATAAGAAGCAAAGAACATACAAAAGGGAAAGTTCCACTATTAAGTTTAAAAATCATGGATAACCTAATTCTATGTTTTTTCTAACAAAATTTAAGGACAGCTTTAATTTTCTAAGACAGCTATTTTATGTTTTTATTGTTGAACTGGTTGGGTTACATTGTGGCATTTATAGAAGTTCTTATATCAAATATATCATACTTGACTTCATCCCCTTTACCTTTCTCCTTCAAGCCCCCTCCCCCAATTCCTGGAATAGTCTCAAAAGATACCATTTTTCCATTTACATACATGTGTACACAGTATTTACAGAATATTCATACTTCCCATTCACTTCTTCACCATTTCCCCACCTACTCCCCCCACCCACTTGTACCAAACCCCCAACCAGGCAGAAGATGTTTCACCTTCCAGTACTCTGATTGTGTATAAGAAAAAAAGAAGAAGAAATTATGTTTTTCCTTGTTTAAGATAGCTGCAAAGGGAGTTTCCTTGTGGCATTTCCATGTATATATGTATTATAGCCAGAATTGGTTCATCTCTTCTATTTTTCTTCTTTCCACCTTAGTCCCTTACTTATGGTAGCTTCAGTCAGTTTAAAAATTCTAAATTCATTCTTATAGAGTATATCAACCATTTTCACCTTAATAACTTCCTTCTTTTACACTCCCTCTGTCTTATGTGACCTCCCCTTAGTGGGACTTTTTTTTCATAGTATTGCTGTATTTATATTAAGTCTATATTCCACATATGAGAGAAAACATATAACTTTTGGCCTTCTGATCTTGCTAACATCACTTAAGATGATATTCTCTAGTTCCATCTATGTATGTGCTAATGACAAAATTTCATTCTTCTTTGTGGCTGAATAATATTACATTGTATGTAAATACCTTATTTTCTTAATCCATTTGTCAGTAGTGGAGCATCTTGGCTGCTTCCATAGCTTAGCTACTGTGAATAATTCTGCAATAAATATAGGTATGCAGGTGTCTTTATTGTAACCTGACTTCATTCCTTCAGTATAATACTAGAGGTGGAATTCTTGAATTGTATGGCAGTTCTACTTTTAGTTTTTCTAGGAGCCTCCATATCTTTTCTACAGTGGTTGTATTAATTTATATTCCCACCAGCAGTGTATGAGGGTTTCTTTTTCCCCATATCCTCACCAACATTTGTTGTGTTCTTGATGATAGCCATTCTAACAGGAGTGAGATGGCACCTTAATGTGGTTTTGATTTGCATTTCCTTTATGGCCAGGGACGTTGAACATTTCTTCATATATCTTAGCCATTTGTACTTCTTCTTTGGAAAAAGCTCCATTCAGTTCATTTGCTCACTTTTCATTGGGTCATTGATTTGTTGACAGTTTAGTTTCTTGAGCTCCCTGTATATTCTCGTTATCAATCCATTGTCAGATTTACAGCTGGCAAAGATTTTCTGCCATTCTGTAAGCAGCCTGTTCAATTTAGAGACCATTTCTTTTGTTGTGCTTTTCAATTTCATTTAGTCCCATTTGTAAATCCTTTCCTTTAGTTGCTCAGCTTTTTGAGTTCTATTGAGGAAGTTGTTGCCTGGGCCTATTAATTCCAGTGTATTCCCTGCTCTTACTGCAATAGCTTCAAATTTTCAGGTCTTGTATTAAGGTCCTTAATTCGCTTTGAGTTAATACTTGTACAGAGTGATGGACATGGATCTGGTTTTAGTTTTCTGACTGCAGATGTCCAGTTTTCCCAGCAACATTTGTTGAAGAGGCTGTCTTCTCTCCATCGTATGTTTTTGGTGCCTTTGTCAAAAATAAGGTGGGTATAACTGTGTGGACTCATATCTGGGTCTTTTCATCTGTTCCATTAGTCTTCCTGTGTGTTTTTATGCTTGTACCATGCTGTTTTTATTGCCTTTGCTTTGTAGTATAGGTTGAAGTCAGGTATTGTGATATCTCCAGCGTTGCTCATTTTGCTCAGTGTTGCCTTGGTTATTCGCAGTCTTTTGGGCTTCCAAATGATTTTACAATTGATTTTTTCAATCTGTGTGGTGAATGTCATTGGAATTTTGATGGGAATTGCATTGAACATGTAGATTGCTTTTAGTAGTATAGCCATTTTTACTATGTTTATTCTGCCAATCCATGAGCATGGGAGATATTTCCATCTTCTGTAGTCTTCTTCAATTTCTTTCTTCAATGGTTTATAGTTTTCCATATAGAGGTCATTCACATCTTTTAATTAAGTTTATTCCTAGGTATTTTTTGAGGCTATTGTAAATGGAGTTGTTTTCCTTTGTTCTTTCTCAGTCTGTTTATTGTTGGTGTATCCAAGGCTACTGACTTTTGTAAATTGATTTTGTATCCTGCTACTTTGCTGAAGCTGTTTATGATATCTAGAAGATTTTTGGTGGAGTTTTTAGGTCTTGTCAGTATAAAATCATGTCATCTGTAAACAAGGATAGTTTGATGACTTCCTTTACAATTTGTTTTCCTTTTATTTCTTCAGCCTGTCTTACTGGTCTGGCTAGGAATTCCCACACTATGTTGAATAAAAGTGGAGAGAGTGGACACCCTTGTCTCATTCCTGACTTTAGAGGAAATGTTTTCAGTTTTTCCCCATTTAGTATAAAGTTGGTTATAGGTTTGTCATATATAGCCTTTATTATGTTGCGGTGCATTCCTTCTATTCCTAGTTTCACCAGAGTTTTTATCATGAAGGGATGTTGAATTTTATGAAAGGCTTTTTTTCATCTATTGAGATGATCGTGTGGTTTTTGTCTTTGCTTCTGTTAATGTGATGTATTGCATTTAATGATTTGCATATGTTGAACCATTCCTTCATCCATGGGATGAAACCAACTTGATCATGGTGTATGATCTTTTGATATTTTTGATATGCTTTTTCATATGAATTTAGTTTGCAGATATTTTATTGAGGATTTTTGCATCTATGTTCATTAAAGAGATTGACCTGTAATTCTCTCTTTTTTTATTGTGTCCTTATCTATTTTGGGGATGACTATAATGCTAGTTTCATAGAGTGAGTTTTGCAGTGCTCCGTCCCTACCTATTTCATGGAAAATTTGAGGAGTGTTGATATTAGTTTTTCTTTAAAGTTCTGGTAGAATTCAATAGTGAATCCATCAGGTCATGGAATTTTCTCTTTTTTTCCTTGCCTGTTATAGATGAACTAAGGTGATCAGAATCCTCTTGGTTCAATTTTGGATGGTCATATCAAACCTAGAGATTGTCCATTCATTCTAGATTCTCCAATTTATTTAAATATAGGTCTTCAAAGTAGTCCCAGATGATTCTCTGGATTTCTTTGGTGTTTATTGTTATCTCCCCTTTTTCATTCTAATTTTATTAATTTTGGTATTTTCCCTCCTCATTTTAGTCAGGTTCCTGTTGAGAAATTTGCTATTATTTTGATGGGTTTACCTTTATATGTTATTTGATTTTTCTCTGTTACAGCCTTCAATAATCTTTCCTTATTCTCTGTGCTAATTTTTTTATCTATAATATGCTGTGGAGAGAATGTTTCTTTCTCATCAGAAGATCTCTTTACTTTGGCTCATTAATACATATGCAAGCATATGTTTTACAGAAGTTTTACACCTTGACTAAAGAGTGAATTCCTTACTATAACTAAATAAAGAATTGATATCATTTGATTGGGATTTTGGGTTTTAAGATTACTTCATGATCTGAGGTCATGTGGTATTCCCTTAACCCATGAACAGGTGAATAATTATTTTCTAAATGTAGTGTGCCCTTCAGAGAAATATAGGTAATTGTGTGTCTGAAAACCTAATGGACATCTCTGACCCATGGTAATGGCTTTCTGACATAGGCCACAGTCAGCAAACAGAGATAATGGGACTGAATGCAACTGATGGTTCATATAAAAAAGAGCTCCACACCAATAATACATGAAGTAGAAGGGCCCATAAGAATAGGTTTTGTAGGAACCCAAAAGAATGCACTTGTAGTAATGTTTTACCAAGGTTATCTGGGTAGTAGCCTCAGAAGCAAAACCAGAGAGCACTGTCCTTTTTCCCCAGTTCCTAGTGTCAAAGGTGGTGGTGATCACAGGCATCTATGTACCAGTATCTAACAGCCCTAGATGTGCAATGTCTTCCCTACCACCCCATTAATTCTGACTTTGGCATATGTCCTTACATTGCCACTGTTTAATAGGGACTTTGGCCTAATCATTATCTCATTTGTTTTTGAAAGCTGAGCAATCTGAACAAAAGTTGTGGGAGCTTTCTGATTCATTTCAATATCATTGAGAGGTGTGGTATAAAGAACAATTTTTAGTACTTATTGTAGTCATCACTATTTGTATTTCAGTGTTGCTGTGTGTTATAACTTATGGTCCATTATCTAGCCTGGTATAAAGGCCATTAATGTCCTCCTCCAGGACCCCTGTTAAGTAACCACAGTCAGAGGTTTCTTGAGGGAACCCTTAATTAGATCATCTAGGAGTGAGTGCCTAATTACCAGTATTTTTAGGTTGCTCTGCCAATTGGTCAAAATATTACCATTTTGGTAGTAGCTGCTTATCCCATATGAAGAAATTATCAGTTAAGATCTGGATTATGACACAAATGAAGTTATTACCTTACAGCGAGGTTTAATTAAGCTAGGTAACCAGGAAAAGTGGCAGTAATGACACTAGAAATCAGAGTCTGATTACAAATCTGATCATTACTTTCTTCACTCCATCATGGCCTTTAAAAACACCACACAGCTCAAGGAACCATTTGTACTCTCTGCAAAGGATGGCTCAAACTTATTTTTTCAGTGGCAGGGAACTTGTAGTGAGCAGGGCCCTGTCAAAGTGAGGAAGGAGAAGGTCTTACCCATTCGTCTACCTCCTCAGGCAATATGGGCATTGTCACAGATGTCCAAAAAGAGAGTTCTGTAGTGACAAGCCCCAGGATGTGCCCCTCTCCCTTGCTAAGTGTAACAAGATTACCTCCTTTATTGTGGAGGCAAATTACCCAGTTCTCTAAGGTCTCTTTGAGTTGCTAGACAAAATGGTCCTCAGGTCTCCACATTCTTTTCATTAAAGCATGAGTTATAATAATTTACCGTATCATAAGTTGTTTATCAGTTTAAGGAGCTTGCTTAGAGCCAAAAAATTGTAATTAGTTGCATCTTAGTGAGAAAAGCCTCCAACATTCCTGTATCCATCAACTTAGGACCATACAGAGTAAACACAAAACTGCTTTCCCTGCTTTCTTAGAGCCTCGGTGTTGGAGCATGGTGTATCTGGGGCATATGGTTAAGTGAATCACAGGCTAAAGAGAAGGGCCTCAAAAATATAAATTTGTCCCTGAGAAGTGTAAAGCTAATGTAAACAATGCTATAACACTCTAGAAAGACTCCCTAAGTCTGACAGCACTTTCTTAGACACATTGACATGACTGGCAAAGTGCCTGTGGGAACTGTATCCTGTAAAATGTAGCCTTCTCGCTCCCCTTCTCCCAAGAGTGTCTTGCAAACTGACCAATACCTCCTAATGTTCCATCCAGAAAAATCTCTGTATTTCATTGAGCACTCCACTCTTGGTTTTGTTTGTCTGTAAATCATTTATTTGTTTTTTCTATTTCATAGGATTTCTCTCCATCTTTCACTATTTTCAATTTGCACTGAAATTTATTGTCTCCTAATGCTCTAACAGTCTTTATGGCTAAGAAGCATGGAGAGGTGAGGGTTACTGGGGGTGAACAAGCACAGAGCTCTCAGAGCCCACGACCAGGTGGTACATTTGAGTTCAGCCAGTGCAGCCTCAGGCAAAGGTGGAACTGTTCCAGTTTAGTTCTTCAGCTCTTGTCTTAATCAGTTGAAGGTCCTGTGGGACTCACAGACAGGAGACCAGCAAGCTACACAGCAGCTGGCTGTAAGAGAGGTTTTCTGTGTACTGCCAGTCATACCCATGCTGCAGACTGCAGAGCTTGCAGGCTTTGCTCCAGCCTGGAAGGCCTGTCTAGCACCAAGGCACAGGGCTAGTTTGTATTCACGGAAAGTGGGCAGGACAGTGGAGTGACTGCAGGTCTGGGGTAGAAGCATAAGACCATATGCAATGTGGCTGAAGCCCAGGAGCTTGAGCTTGACCACTCTACTCTTTGACAAAATTTGCCAAAGAGTGATGTCAGCTTGTTACTTAGCAGCTTAACAGCTGCCAAGTTATCTATTAAGTTGTCTTAATAGATAACCAAACTCAAAAAAGTAGGATTCACTTACTGGGATATGAAAAGCTGATTTAGAAAGAAGCTGGCACTAGCTCTGCTAATGCGCCATTTTACCCCACAGAACAGCATTCAGTAAGTGTCAGGTATATTGTTGCAGACTATATGGGCGGGCATAGGGGTGGGTGCCTTACAACCGAACGAGATGGGAACAAAAGCCTCTTTTACCTTTATGGAGTCTGTGGCCAAGGTAGCTAGAAGTGTGAATGGCATCCATGTCTTTAGTCAAGTTCACAATCCTACACTTCTCAGAAATGTTAAAATTTCTCTCTTAATATAGCTCCTGATGAAGTATCAGATGAAAATCTTACGCTGGAAGATCAAGATTCAAATACCCAAGTGCAATTAAAGAAACACAGAACTTCTGAAGAAGAAGCACTTACTAGTAAGTATAATAATTGTAGTGATTTATATTACTTTAAATTGAAGTCATCAAAAGAACTTTTACCTTTGTACACATAAGTATGCATTTTTGTATTTAATTTATAAAAAACTTGTGCTTTAACATGTTAAGAACAAAAGCATCCATATGTATATGCTTCAGTTAGAATTTCTTGTCATAAGAATATTAAATAACAACAGTCATGCTCCCAGTATCTTCCAAAATAGTAACAAGCCAATAATTATCTCATAAAAGACTATTTTTCAGCTGTCCCTGGTACTTTTTGGGTCACTTGATCTGTAGAAGTGTGTTTTTGTCAAAGGCTCCAACAGCAGACCTGATATTAAAATGACAAATATTCACTCAGACAGGCCAGTTGAAGGGTCCAGAGTTTGGTAGGTTCTGATGTCCCACCTATCTCACTAAAGTACCTTACCCACAGTCAGTCTCATCAAAGGGTGGAAGTAAATGCCACTGTTGGTTCACATAAAAAAACACATCTAACAAATAAGGAATTCAGAAGTAGGGGCCATAATAATACTGACCTAAAGGTATCCACCCATAATTGGGAATTGGAAAAAGGTCCTGTTGATGGTACCCTTAGAACAAAATCTAGAAAGAATATCTTTGTCCTCATGATAGGGATTGCAGAGATCACGTATTTTGTTTACTAGTATCCAAAAGTCCCAAGAAATGCAATTTCCCTCTGCCTCCACTTTTAACTTTGACCTTGTTATATGTCCTCAGATCCCCAGGGCACAGTGACTTTGGCCTTACCTCTAGTTATGTTCATTTATGAAAAGTGAGAGGTCTGGGTAAAAATAGAGTAGGTATGACTGACCTCACAAGAAGCCCCTCTAATAAGATTTCTTATCAATGAGGCAAACCCAGGCCATGAAATTCAACCAGAAAATTGGAGGAAAAAATCTTAATATTTATCAAAATGGAACTGTCAAATATGGACCTTACAGGCTGGGAACCCCCATGGCTCACCATCTGGCCTTAGCTTTTGGTAACCAGTCCTTAAGATCTCTTCCAAGAAAATATTTCCTGAAATGTCCATAGAGGGTTCATATTGCCATTCTTATTTCACTGTCTCCATTTGTCAGTGTTTTCTCTCTGGGCAGTCACTTTTTCCATGCCCCAAAATTTATCAGTTAAAGATCTGGATTGTATCATGTACAGATTGATATGAACTTATAGCACCTTTGTTTGAACTCAATAACCAGCAGAATTGAAACCTGAAAATCTGAGTCTGGTCAACAATCTTTTATCATGTACTGTTCTCATTCCCCCTTCTGCAGTGAGGGACCACCTGCATTCTTTGTATTTCTCTACTTTGACTGCCATGGGAACTCTTTTGGTGAGTTGGATACTAAGGAAATAACCAGTAATTTCCCTGAGAACTGAGAATTTTATGAGAACAATCCACTAGAACTCTCTCAGTGTGCTCTGACACACATACTACATTTTCTGAGACTTGTTGGCATGGCTGGAGAAGTGCCCCACTGGACCCTCAATCTCTTCAAGCTCTTGCAGTGTTCTACATGTGAAAGTGCCCAAAGACATTGTTCAGTCCCAAAAGGGTCCTGTAGGAACTTCAGGGATTTTGCTTCTCCAAAAAGGCTTGATTGATCAACCTGCTCACTGTACCAAACTGTCAGAGAGAGACAATGTGTGTGTGTGTGTGTGTGTGTGTGTGTATGTGTGTGTGTGTGTATGAGAGAGAGAGAGAGATAGAGAAAAGAGACATTGAGAGGGAAAGAGAGACACTAGTTTCTGAGTTGGTCAATTAACAGACCAAACTAAAAGTAGGCACAGGGGGTTTAGGATTTTAACATATCTATTGTTGGTACATAATTCAACTCATAACTCTCATGATCATCATAGTGTCAAAGACTGTGAATATCTCAGTTAATTTACAAACAACTGAATAAGTGCACTCCCTACTCCCTCACTGACTCTTAATTGGCCATAGAGCCATGATTCTACACTAGGTATCTAACCTTAGTTTTGTTTGTTTTTGAAAGCTGAGACATTGGGTTTAAAGTGAAAAAGAGCTCTGTAATTCCCCTCAAGATTTGCTCTGAGGAGCAGAAAGAATAGCACTTTTTTCTATCATAATGTCCTCTACCTTACAGACCATAGCAAAGCAACCTATTGGGTCCATGACCTTCTACCTGGTCATGAGTTCTTTGGTAGGAGATTCCACCAATACCCTACTTGAGAATGACTGTTAAGTAACCAGACCCAGAGATGTCTTTATAAAATGGTCACATAGATGATCATGGCTGGAGAAGTGCCCCACTGGACCCTCAATCTCTTCAAGCTCTTGCAATGTTCTACATGTGAAAGTGCCCAAAGACATTGTTCAGTCCCAAAAGGGACCTGTAGGAACTTCAGGATACATGAAAGACTTTTCATCATTCTTTCTGCTAGTCAATCTTTGCTATCTCCATAATAGCCACTTTTCCCAACCTTGATGATTTAGCAGTAACTATTTGGATTATGTTGCAGACTAACATCCTGCTTATTTGGAGACTTAATTGAACTTAGTAAGCAGTAGGAGAGGCCTGAAGACACCTGGAAATCTGAATCTTATTCAATGTCATCATCCACTGTTTTCACTTCTCTTTGCACACCTGAGGCTATCAGATTGCCCCACAGGGACACAATATACCTTGAAAGGATGGTATGGCCATGTTTTTCCATGTCATGGAAGTCATCATGTGTGGACCAAATGTCTCTGAGTTCAAATTATACCCAGCCAAGGGTGCAGATTGTCTTTGGTGCTTGTACCCATCTATTTCAATCCCTATTCCTCCTCCTCCTCCTTAGACCAAGTGGTTGCTATTATTGCACTCAGAAAGTGGGAGTCTGAAGTGTCACATCACTTAAGGTGCTACTCTCACTCCCTAAAATTGTCTCCTTCCTCATAGAGGTACACTATTCAAGTCTCTAAGATGCTTCAGATGACTGGGTGCTATCTCCAAAGGACTCTACATTCTTTTCACTTTTAGATATAAGTCTCAGCATTGCAGACTGTATTTTGGTGCCAGGAACATGTCCAGCACTAACAGTAATAATTGGGTGCAACTCTGCAAGAAGGATCTCTGATGACTTTTGTTCCTCTTGCTGGAGGGCTGCATCAGAATGTAGAAATTGCTTCCCTCGCTTTTCCAGAGTCACTCTTTTGGATTCGTTAGTCCTTTAGATGAGTTTGGCCAGGGAGTTAAAAGCTAAAGGGTAGAACTATTGGACCACTCCCACACCTAAAATTGTGTAAATAGTCAGAAATACCCCACAAAGCTCATCGGCTCCACCAATACTTCCTGAGACACATTGACTGGTGAAATTCCCCATGGGACTCTCAGAAGCTTTCACATGATCCAATAGAGTCTTCTAAGAGTATCCCGTGGACTTCCTTAACACACACCCCAAAAGTGTCCCATGAGATTTTCAAGTATTTTCTTTACCAGAAAGGTGACTACCCTGTTCACTGTACCACTTGGTCAGAGACAGAGAAAGAACTTCCATCATTGATTAGTTCCATTGAGATACCAAGCCAAGCTGAAATCAATAATTTATATTCTTTGTAATACTATGTTAGGATAGGAAGAGTCTAAATGGGAAAGGTTCCAGCAGCATCATGTTTCCTTTTCCCCACTGAGTTACCACATCGGTGTCAGATATTTCATCACAAGTCAGCCAGATCATCTCACTGCTGTAGGAACCCCAAACAAAAGGTACATGTCATTGTGAGGACTTAGTAGGCTTTATGATGAAGGTAAGATAAGGGGTGTAAAAGTACTGAATTCAAAGTTAAAAAGAAAATGGTTTTCAGGTTTCTAGTAAGGGCGTTTAAGCAGAAGCACTATACAACACAGTGCCTCAATTGTACTCCTTCTTTCCAATAAGGAGGTCTCCAGTGGAGGCCATTGGGTTAGGAATGCAGATACACATTAGATCATGGCTGGCCTAGAGAGACCAGAACCTGCAACTCAGGTCTGGTGTTCGGTGGGAAGTTTTCTTCTATGACAACTGCTAGAAAAAGCCTTTGCACTTACCTGTGTTTTGGTCTAAAAGAACATGTAAGATTTTTGAGGAGATTTGCAAGAAGAGTAAAGGCATTATATTTGGAATATACACCTATATTTATGTATATACACTCACATGCATATATACACATTCAGGTGCACAAATACATATATGTGTACATGTATACATACAAGTATTTTAGAAATCATGAGATCCCATAGACAACTTCAATTTTAGGCTCTCAAGACATTTTCTTGCCTTCCTATATTTGGTATATATGTCCTTTCTTCCTCATTCTCAAAATGTCAACAGATTAACACACATGCTCAATTCTCTAATACTTCAAATGTTGTTACAGAATGGCTTAGCTCTTACCGCTACAAAACAATTCTGCTACAAACATTTTGTGATATTGCCCAAGACTGAGGGTATGCTTTAGATACTGAATTCATGAGCTTCTAAAATTACTACTTATTTTTGGCTTTGTTTCCCTTTGTAGGTTCATTTCATTTTAGCTTCTTTCAGTTTTAGTTCCATGTCTTTTTTTGTAGTACTGGAATTTGAACTCAGGGCTTCATGCCTGCTAGAGAGGCACTCTTATCACTTGAGCCAGGATTCCAGCCCTAGTTCCTACTTCTTTTCCTCTTTGATTTAATTTTATTTTTGGAATACATAGAACATTAACTTGCTTCTCAAAGTAAATATTATTCAAAAGGTGTCCTTAGAATAGAATCCTTCTTCCACAGTCCTTCCCCTTGCATTCCTAAAATTTCTTTTAGGTAACCAATTGCATTTTTCTTTTTTGTGAGTTTTTCAGCGTGAAAGAGGAAGTACTGGATTTGAACTCAGGGTGTTATGCTCACTAAGCAGGCACTTTGCCTCTTGATTAACACCCACAGACTTTTTTGCTTAAGTTGATTTTTTTTGCCACTGAATAATAAAAGTAAATTTATTTCTGAATTACTTAAGGATCATTAAAAGAAAAACATTCGCTCTCATCTAATCAAACAGTAGTAAAATACAGTGCTAAGGAATGTCCTTTGAGTGATATTAAAAGTTTAATAGCAAATGAGAAACAGTTCTTTTAACCCTAAATACAAAGATGAAGCAATTTAATAAATTTTGTTAGTAAGAAAAATATATGCCCTGTGTCTTTACCACAAACTGTACAAAATAAAATATTGCACTATTCAGTCATATAATACATATATTCAAACAGTATTTTGCAAATGAGCTTTCTTTTTTTTTCAAAATATAATTCAGATTTCCTTTAAGGAAACTGAGATTTTTATTTTTTTCTTTATTCATTTATTCATATGTGCATACATTGTTTGGGTCATTTCTCCCCCCTGACTCTTGCTCCTTCCTCTTCCCCCCACCACCCTCACTTCCAGGCAGAATCTGTTCTGCCCTTTTCTCCAATTGTGTTGAAGAGAATACATAAGCAATAATAAGAAAGACAGCGTTTTCACTAGTTGAGATAAGGATAGCTATACAAAGAGATTCCTAGCATTGCTTCCATGCACAAGTGTATTACAACCCGAATTGATTCATCTCTACCTGACCTCTTCACTACTTCCTGGTCACCTCCCCATATTGACCTCTATCACTTTCAGGTTACTGTATTAGGTCCTCTGCAGTGGGGACATCAGACACTTTCAAGTTTTGGGTTACCATCCTATCCTAAATCCTCCTGTATGTGCTCTCCCCTTAGTGTGTGACCCAAGTCCAAAAACAGTACTGCATTTGCCCTAGATCTAAAGTCCACATATAGGGAGAGCACATGATTTTTGGTCTTCTGAGCCTGGATAACCTCGCTCAAGATGATCTCTAGTTCCATCCATTTACTTGAGAATGATAAGATTTCATTCTTCTTCATGGCTGAGTAAAATTCCATTGTGTATAAATACCACATTTTCTTTTTTTTCTTTACTCATATATTAATATGTGCATACATTGTTTGGGTCATTTCTCCCCCTGCCCCCTGCCCCCTCCTTCTTACCCACACACCACTCACTTCCAGGCAGAACCTGTTCTGCCCTTTTCTCCAATTTTGTTGAAGACAAGACATAAACGATAATAAGAAAGACAAAACGTTTTTGCTAGTTGAGATAAGGATAGCTATACAGAGAGATTCCTAACATTGCTTCCATGCACAAGTGTATTACAATCCAAGCTGATTCATCTTTACCTAACCTCTTCACTACTTCCCAGTTACCTTCCATATTGACCTCTGTCATTTTAAGGTTAATGTATTAACTCCTCTGCAGTGGGAACATCAACCACTTTCAAGTGTTTTATCTTCATGTTCTGAGATTCTGCCTTCTGCTGTTCTAGTCTGCTGGAGTAGCCTTCCATTATGTTTTGTGTTTCTGTTTCATTTTTTTTCCTAAGGTTTTCCATATCATGGTTCACTTCCTCTTTAATATTGTCTATTTTCATCTTTAGTTCATTTATCTCTGTTTATAGTGCTCTCTGCTTCACTTTGGTGTTTATTTAGGGCTCCTATGAGTTCATTTATTTGTTTCTGTGTCTTCTTGTATTCTTTATTTTTGGTGTCTTGAAATTTCTTGAGTACCTCTTGTATGTTTTGGTTAAGCATGTCTAGTAACATCTCCATGAAATTCTCAGGGATTACTTGCAGGATTTCTTCTTTCAGGTGGTGTTCTGGTGGGCACTGGGTTCTTAGCATCATTTATCTTTGTTTGGTTGGAGTCCAGAACTGGGTATCCATTTTCTTCATTTCCCTCTGAATCCTGTATTAAATTATTTTTGAGGGGAGACTGGTTTCCATCCCTTTTTCTTCTACCCATCACTCCACTTGGTACTGTGCAACTATGTTCTTGATATGCTACTTGGTGGTTTCAGTCACCTGTTTTCTTTCCCTTGGTTTAATTTTGTTTTGTGGCTATACTGGGTTTTTAGCTAAGTGTGTGTGTGTGTTATTTCTGTCCCTGGTCTGGGTGTAATTTAGTATTAACTAATTCACATAATAAAACTAACAACAACAAAAAAAAAAACCAAAGAAATCAATGGAGGGAGATGAACAAAGAAACACAAACAAACAAATGAAAAACTCCAGGTTCAGAAACAATAGAATTTCAGTCTTAGCTTAAGGTCTGGTGTTACTCCTCCAGCATCCAGTCCTGGTGTTGGGATTTAAGCTGAAGCTCTGTTGTAGTCTTGCCAGGTGGTTGGGTAGTGTTTTTTTTTTTCTTCTTTCAGTGGCAGCTGCTTGGTCAGATCCTCTGTCAGTGGGGTATGGCAGTGTAAGTTTGTATGTTGTCCTCAAGTTCCAGAGAGCAGCTTTGTAGCCCACCAGCTGTCCTGCTTTGGAGTTGGGTTTTCACTGTGCTTGCTTACTGGGGTCTTGTTCCTTTGCCTCACCCTCTTTCTCTGGAGCAAGGTCAGTGATCCATCAGCCGGCCCCCTGCTGTCAGCATATTGTGATGGTTTCCTGTTTTTCACTTTTGCAGGACCATTTTATTTTGGGTGTTGCTTACTGGCTCAGGAGATGAGCTTTGTGGACTACTTCCTGCCCTGTTTCTGTCAGTGGCTTATCACCTGCTTGCTGTTGGCCCTCCTTCCTTTTCAGCCTTTGTTTACTTATAGTTCGCATGGAGATCAGCTCCTTCTCCAGTGTGGTTTTAGTGTACTGCACCCTCTGCTGTGTGCTAGTTTTTATTTCGTTATTTATTGTTCAGTTTTGTTTTGTTTTTTTTTACAGGGCAGGGGTCAGTCTGCCCAGGGGGCTATGCTGGTTTATCATAAGGGAGGCTGGGGATATACCATGTTACTCTTGGGGCTCACCTGTTTGGTCTGCTAAATGCCTCCCAAGCAGGTTTGGAACCAGTGTCTGGTGGCGGCAGCAGCCCTCCGATTTTCTTAATGTAATATGGTGTGGAGAAGTTTTCTATGGGCTAGGGGTTCAAGGTGTTGAAGTTTTGATTCTCCTTTGTGCTTTATTTCTGTGGCTCCAGCATTTCAGCAAGGTTTTTGATTCACAGAGTTCATGTTGTCTGCTTCTGTACCCTAGTCACCATCTTGTATCATCTTAAGATGATTTTTGGATAGAGCCTCAAGTTTTTGCCTGGGGCTAGCCTCAGATTGTGACCCTCCTACCTATGCCTCTGGCACAACTAGGGTCATAAGCTGTCACTACACCTAGATTATTGGTTAAAATGGAGTCTCACTAATTTTTTGCCCAGACTGGCCTTGAACCACAATCTTCCCAATCTCTGTCTCCCAAGTACCTGAAATTATAGGTCTTAGCCACTGTGCCTACATTGTTTCATTGCCTGTCTTTCCTGTGTTTCATTTTGAAAAGGTTAACATCCCTTAATATTAATTTTAGATGTTTCCTTCTGACCCAAAAGCTAGCATACTATATACATTGTTTTTAGATTTTTTCACCTACCATCATCTCCTAGAAATTTTCAGTTTATATAAATACTTTTCAGTGTTCTTACATAAATATGTACAATGGATTGTATAGTATATATAATAGTTTATACTGTCCATAATTTATAGCATATGTCTTAATTTATTCCACCATATCTGCTATACTTGAACATTTAGGTGGTTGTGAATATTTTGCAATCACAAATAATGCTGTACTGGATACCCTTCGGATATGCATTTTCATTAGTTGATTATGAATATGTGTCCACCCAAAGTATAAATAACCTGTGAGTCTTGGTGACAAATGATATATTTGATGCATTGGAATATTTATGAAATGATGAGACAGCTTTCTCAACACCCATTGAAATGGCTTATCATTTTCATGTTAGATGTAGCATATGGTAACTTACTTATGATTTTACAAAAGAGAAAAGGATGCCATACACAAGTGACAAATTTGAATCCAGTGACTTCATAGTGGATCTGTTTCTCCATCTAGTAGACTAAATGCATTTCTTTGTGTAGGTCATTTTGCAGTTCCAGATGAAAATCTTATGTTTCTGCATGAAGATTCAGTGCCAAAACTTCACATGCAAGTAGAGAACAAACATCATCAGAAGAGGAAAGACAATTTAGTAAGTAAAATAAATATAAGCAAGTTTAAATTCTTTTAAATTAAGCCTAGTAAAAGACCCTTTTCCTTGATTCATGAATTGTATTTCAACATGTGTCTTATGGACATTTTACACTTTGACTTGAAGTGCAAATACACTAGGATAACTAGAGAACAAAGACAGAAGTATTGAAAGCCACTAGTTGTTGTTTCCATGGTCAGTAATTGCTAAGTAACAACTCTGCCTATACACAACATTAATGAAAACTACTCACATGATCTCATTCAACTCCATGGGTGGTAAGTTTGAATATCCAGAACTTCCTTTTGAAATCCAGGAGAAAGATGCGTCACTTGAAAGTCCATTGCCTGAGCAGAAACTGTTTCTATCCAGTGGCCAATCTCACACTGCAGAAATTCAAGCTGTTGTAAATGATACTCTAAATAGTAAGTAATCATTCGTAAACCTCATAAGTTATTTTAATTAAATTCAGAACTTTGTTTTCAGCTCATGAATATGTGTTCAATCATACACTTCCTTCAGTAATTATTTGCACCACATTTCTGGATCTTTACTAATACCTTATTGATTCCTTTTATAATTACTATGGACTTGCCTGAGCTAAATTTCACACTTTCTGGATTCTCTATTTCTTCTTGTGTCAGGTTTTGCTTTGTGTCTGATAAGCTATATTATTTAAGAGCATATAAACTTAAGATTCTATTGAAGGTCAGTGAATATTGTCCCAATGAAGAAACTCACTTCATTATTTTTATAGTTTTTATTTATTTTTCTTAATAACTACCTTATCTGCTATTAATATGGTTCAACAAAACTTTGTTCTAGGTGTTATGAACATGATAAATTTTTTCCATCCTATTTAATTTTTCTCTCTTATGACTTTGGTCTTTCTCTTTGAGAAACTTCTAATTGTATTTACATTTCAGTTAATCTGATATTTATTCTTAATGAGCTCTTATCACCATATATAATAAAACTATAGATATTCATAGGTGTAATCCATTTTTCTTGACTTTTCTCATTTTTCCTGCCTGATATGTTCCTTTCAGTCGCTTTGGGCTCTAATTTTTATCAAAATATATTTTTCTTAGCTATATTTAATGCCAAAATACTTAAAATTTAAAGTGTGAATCTGGCAAGTAAAACTGACTTTAAATGTGTAAGTTTTTATGATGTTTATAATAATGAATAAATTATTAAAATTTTAATATTTATGAATAAAATATATTTAATGCCTCTGTCTCAAAGGAACAAGATTGTCATGCACACTGAAAAATACATTCGTATTACATTATACTTAAGCTAAATAATTATTTGCTTAGATCATTAAAAGGAACCAAAATATTGCTATGCAATTAATATATATTGTAAATCTAGACATCTACCACAGATCTGGCTCCCTAGTATTTTTAAGAGTCTTTTCCTATAGTCCAGAAAATTGTAAAGTGTCAGATAAAAATCTTTTGCCTGAAACTGGAACTGCTGGAAAAAAAATAGAATGTAGTAGGAAATGTGATGATAATTAATATTATCAAATTATTTTCATTTTATTAATTAAATTTTAGTTAGGTAGAGTTTTGTTTGTGGATGTATATCACACTATAACGTCATAGATATACATTAAGTTAATTTTATTATATCATTTGTTTTTCTTGTTTCTTGATTTTCCTGGATTTTTTGTTCAGGTCAGAGCATATTGTCCTAATGAAGGGACTAAACTCATCATTTTTATACCTTTATTTATGGATAAAGTTAAATTATAATATAAACCTTTCCAATTATTGAGAGATATGTATTGAATTCCCCACTATCATTGTGGATTTACCTATTTTTATAGTTCTGCATATTTTCTTTTTACTCTCTATGTCACTAGGTGCATATAAATTAAAATTTTAAATATTCCTTCTTAACTTACATTTGCTTTTTATAAGTACTGCCTTACTCTACAGTAAGGTTTTTTGACCAACAGCTGCAGTGTTATTTTGCTTGGAGTTTACATGACATATCTTTATCTATTAGTTAATAACTTTCTATATTCTTTTAATTTAGGAATGTCCTTTATAATAATTTGTAATTAAATTATTTGTAAATCCAGTATTGTTTTCCCTGTCTATTCCTAGAATACATAACCCATTTATAATTATTCTACTTGTTGATATATTTGGATTCAAATATTTTGGGGGAATGATTTCTATTGTCCGTTTGATCTGGGTTTCTTTTTTTCTTTATTTTGGAATTATTATATTTTAATCAGTCTCATTTTTAAATCAATGGCACATATCATAAAAGGTTTTAAAGCTTTTAGTATGTTGATACCTTTGTACAGGACTTTAATTCTGACTTTCTAAATGCTGTATGAAGTAACAAAAGTAACTTCACATGTGTTCAATGCTCTGAGCAACCTGGTCCTTGTGCATGAGGTGCCCCAAGATGACACGTGAGACTGAAGAGAGACAGGCAGATAGAAGTACAGTCCTGAGCACTAGCAAGAGCCATTGGATCCCTGTACCTTGGGTCAGGTGGAGTGGTGTCAGGACAAAAGTGGCTTCATTTTAGCCAGAATGTACATGGTTTATATTAAGCTATTATTCCTGGCACCAGGGTCTGGTTGTAAAGCTCCAGATAACACTGTTGTTATGTGCTTATTTTGTCTGTTTTACTTTACTGGAAAACTACACAGAAAAAAATTGGCTAGGTTTACTCTGGTGCAATCATGGTGATTAACAATTCAAGATGACTTCATTCATGTTAATTTGAATCCACATATTCTGGGAAAACATCCAAATGGTTTTTACACTTTCCTTTTAAGTTCCATTGATATATATTAATAATCCAGAGGCATCAGAATAAAGCTATTTCAGTTTTTATTGGATTAAAAGCCTCACTCTTATAGCTGAGAAAATGTTATCTGGTAAAAATCTATCACCTAAATATATCTCATTCCAATTAAGATGTTCAAATATCCCATTTCCAACTAGGAAGGTTAGTACTGCCAGAAAAAGTGGGCCTTAGTAAAGCAAAATCATTAAGAATATTGTATAATAATTTAAATTTCTCAGCTTAGTTTAGGAATACACATTTAGTAAATCATAGATATGCTTTTATAAATATCATGGATACATGTACACATATACACATGCACAGCATGTATATTTGTCTACATATGTGTACTGTGTGTGTTCTCCTTTAGTTCAAGTTGATTGTATTTTTCATGAGTCCTTAACTTCATTAATGTTCTCTGTTTATTTCATCACCTGAAATACATTTAAATTCTACTACTGATTACATTTCTCTAATATTCTTTGTAGTTCCATCAATTTGTATGTTTTTAAGCTTTTTTTCTATACATATACAAATTTAAGTTTATTATGCTCTTACTGAACTGAAATCACCTTTATGATTGACATTTTTAATAACTTTTCACCTTTAGCTTATTTTATCATACCTTCATATAATGTTTCTTTATAAGTATTTGTATAGCATAATTTTTCACACTTTTACTTTCAGCCTTTTAATATTATTATGACTTACCCATTTATCTTTAAAAATAAAATGTATTATCATTGGTTATTTTTAATACATTACAAATACAGCATTTAATACATTTAATATAAGTACTGATATTTAGCAGAGAGTTAATATACCATCACTTACACTGTCTGTCTTTGTTATATGACCTGTTTTTAATATAAGTTAAAATTTTATTTTAAATATTTTCTTACACTTATCTGCTCTAAAAATATTTAACAATTCTAAAATATAATTGTTTTATTGAGCTATTCTCTTAGAAAGTATTCCCTTTTTCTACATTTCACTTACCCGGTCTCAACAACATAGTACTTGCTTATACCATTACAAAGCATGAAAAGAAATATTGCTGGGTAATTGATATGTATTTGAATTACAGAGGTTTTTCAACAACTATTTCTATTTTTAATGTATTAAAAACTCAGAGAGTGAAACAGGTATTGGATAAAAACTTTTTACTTGAAGATAAATTTGCATTATCAAAAGGTCAATCTGACGTTCTGGTGTACTATTGCTTAATAGGTGACAGTGAGCAACAATAATGTAGTGTGCATTTCAAAATGTTAGAAGAAAAGATTTTAAATGTTTTCACCATAAAGAAATTATAAATGTTTGAAGTATAAGGTATGTTTGCCCTGAATTAGCATTGAACAATGTATTAAAATATCTATGATATGGAAATAAATATGTGCATTTTTGTGATATATATAAATTAAAAATATATTTTAATGAAAAGGGAAAAGCTAACCTCAAAGTAAAACTTAGAGCTTTCAAACCTGAAACACTAAATAATAAATATAATTTTCAACATTGTTGCCTTATTTTTAATTAATTTGAGATAATGAACTTTATTCTTTGGTTTTCACTGTTAATTGCCTTGTGAATATATCTATTCTTGTATGATTTGTTTCCTTGTTTTCATTGGGATTTTTGTGTGTATTCCATGCTACTAAGAGATATATGTTAAATTCTTCCACTGTGATTACAGATTTTTCTGTGTTTCTGTAGTTCTCTCAGATTGGTTTACATAGTTGGAAACTATATTATTCAATGTGCATAAACTCATATTTGTTTTATTTTCCTGGTAAACTAAGAGTTTATATCTGTAAAAGTACACTTACACTCTCTAAAAATGCTTTTTCAACATTTATTTTTGTTTGATATTAGTACAGATATATATGCTCTTCTTGTAATAAGTTCTTACACACCTTTCATAAGTGGTTAATACAGAGGTTTCTGGTACCAGTATGGTCTTAGTAATTTTTTTACAATTTTCCTGGCATGCAACAAAAACACAACAATGTCTTCATTAATTTGTTATATGTAAACAACTTGGCAGTTTTTGGAAGTTGCATACCTTTATGGGTACATATGTTTTCCACACAATTAGGTAAATAATGAGTATGATTCTAGATTATGTGGTCAGACAGTATTTAACTTCGTAAGAAACTATCAAACTTTCTTCAAAGTGGTTGTCGTGTTTTGCATTCCTGCCGACAGTAGGTCAGTTTTGGTTGTTTCATATCCTTGGCAGCATTTGGTGTTTTGGATTTCAGCCATTCTAATAGGTCTGCAGTGGTCTCATTGAAGACTTAAACTTGCAATTTCTTAATGACAAAAATGTTGAGCACTTTATCATTCACTTATTTGTTATCTATAGGTCTTCTTTGGTGAAGCACCTCTTCAACTCTTTTGCCTACATTGTAATGGGGTTATTTGATTTCTTATTAAACTGGGTACATTGTTTTTGAATATTTTCTCTCATCCTCTGGCTAGTATTTTCATTCCTTCAACAGTGTATTTCAAAGAGCAAAACCATTTATCATTTTAATGTAGTATAAATTTTCAGTTTTATTCATGGGTTCAATTTTTAGTGTTTTGCCTGGAAAGCTACTACCAAAGTTAAGGTCAAATAGATTTCCTCCCATGTTAATTTATGTCTATGGCCCATGTTGAGTTAATTTTGGAAAGACGCATCTAGATTATTTTGCATACTTTTTGGTAGTACTTGGTTTTGAACTCAGGGCACTTGCTAAGCAGGTGTTCTATCACTTGAGCCATTCTGGCAAACCTTTTGGTGTTTGTTATTTTTGAGATAGGGTCTCACTTTGTGTGCAGACCAGCTGGAACACAATCCTTCTATTTGTGTGTCACTGTGTAGCTAGGATGACATGAATATACCACTATGCCCCTATTGGTGGAGAAGGGGGTGTCATGAACTTTTTGCCCAATCTGGACTCAAGCCACAATCCTCTCAGTCTCTGTCTCGGGTACAGCTAAAATTAAAGGCCTGAGACACCACATCTAGCCTTTTCTTCTTTCTTATTTTTTTTTCTTTGCATTTCTTGTTGAAAAGACTCTCCTATCTCAATTGAATTGCTTTTGTTTCTTTGTTAAATCTATTTTTTGGCCTTATATTTCATTTGGTTTATTTGTCTATTCCTAATAACTTTATTTATTACTGTAGCTTTATAATAAGTAATAAAGTCAAATAGTGTCAGCTTTCCAACTTTGTTCTTCTCCTTCAATATGATGTCTTTTGTCTCTGTATATCAACAGATTTTAATAAGTTTGTCAGTATTCAAAAAATGATTTTCTGGTATTTAGATTTGGATTGCACTACATAGAAACATCAATTTGGGAGGGACTGACAGTCTTACAATATTTAGTGTTCTTATCCATGATCATGTAATATCTCTTCATTTATTTTGTTCTTTGATTACTTTCATCAGAATTTTGTAGTTTCCTGTTATAGATCTTGTATATAGTTTGTCAAATTTATACCCAAGTACTTTATTTTGAAGGGTGAAAATGTAAGTGATCTTTTCCTTTAGCTTCAAATCTCACATGTCATTGCTGTTATATAGTAAAGCAACTGATTTTTGTACAGTAACCTATGTTCTGCAACTTTGCTCAGTTGCTTACTATTTCCAACATTTTTGTTAATTATTGCATATCTTCTACATAGATAAACTATATAATCTGTGAACAAAGACAGTTTTCTTTTTCTTTCCCAATCTGTATATTTCTTATTAACTATTCTTATATTATTATTGTATTATTTAGGCCTTCAACAGGACATTAAAAGGGACTGGTGAATGAAGACATTCTTTTTTTTTTTTCATTTTTCTTTTATTATTCATATGTGCATACAAGGCTTGGTTTATTTCTCCCCCCTGCCCCTACCCCCTCCCTTACCACCCACTCCACCCCCTCCCGCTCCCCCCTCAATACCCAGCAGAAACTATTTTGCCCTTATCTCTAATTTTGTTGTAGAGAGAGTATAAGCAATAATAGGAAGGAACAAGGGGTTTTGCTGGTTGAGATAAGGATAGCTATACAGGGCATTGACTCACATTGATTTCCTGTGCGTGGGTGTTACCTTCTAGGTTAATTCTTTTTGATCTAACCTTTTCTCTAGTTCCTGGTCCCCTTTTCCTATTGGCCTCAGTTGCTTTAAGGTATCTGCTTTAGTTTCTCTGCATTAAGGGCAACAAATGCTAGCTAGTTTTTTAGGTGTCTTACCTATCCTCACCCCTCCCTTGTGTGCTCTCGCTTTTATCATGTGCTCAAAGTCCAATCCCCTTGTTGTGTTTGCCCTTGATCTAATGTCCACATATGAGGGAGAACATACGATTTTTGGTCTTTTGAGCCAGGCTAACCTCACTCAGAATGATGTTCTCCAATTCCATCCATTTACCAGCGAATGATAACATTTCGTTCTTCTTCATGGCTGCATAAAATTCCATTGTGTATAAATACCACATTTTCTTAATCCATTCGTCAGTGCTGGGGCATCTTGGCTGTTTCCATAACTTGGCTATTGTGAATAGTGCCGCAATAAACATGGATGTGCAGGTGCCACTGGGGTAACAGTCTTTTGGGTATATCCCCAAGAGTGGTATTGCTGGATCAAATGGTAGATCGATGTCCAGCTTTTTAAGTAGCCTCCAAATTTTTTTCCAGAGTGGTTGTACTAGTCTACATTCCCACCAACAGTGTAAGAGGGTTCCTTTTTCCCCACATCCTCGCCAACACCTGTTGTTGGTGGTGTTGCTGATGATGGCTATTCTAACAGGGGTGAGGTGGAATCTTAATGTGGTTTTAATTTGCATTTCCTTTATTGCTAGAGATGGTGAGCATTTTTTCATGTGTTTTCTGGCCATTTGAATTTCTTCTTTTGAGAAAGTTCTGTTTAGTTCACATGCCCATTTCTTTATTGGTTCATTAGTTTTGGGAGAATTTAGTTTTTTAAGTTCCCTGTATATTCTGGTTATCAGTCCTTTGTCTGATGTATAATTGGCAAATATTTTCTCCCACTCTGTGGGTGTTCTCTTCAGTTTAGAGACCATTTCTTTTGATGAACAGAAGCTTTTTAGTTTTATGAGGTCCCATTTATCTATGCTATCTCTTAGTTGCTGTGCTGCTGGGGTTTCATTGAGAAAGTTCTTACCTATACCTACTAACTCCAGAGTATTTCCTACTCTTTCTTGTATCAACTTAAGAGTTTGGGGTCTGATATTAAGATCCTTGATCCATTTTGAGTTAATCTTGGTATAGGGTGATATACATGGATCTAGTTTCAGTTTTTTGCAGACTGCTAACCAGTTTTCCCAGCAGTTTTTGTTGAAGAGGCTGCTATTTCTCCATCGTATATTTTTAGCTCCTTTGTCAAAGATAAGTTGCTCATAGTTGTGTGGCTTCATATCTGGATCCTCTATTCTGTTCCACTGGTCTTCATGTCTGTTTTTGTGCCAGTACCATGCTGTTTTTATTGTTATTGCTTTGTAATATAGTTTGAAGTCAGGTATTGTGATACCTCCTGCATTGTTCTTTTGACTGAGTATTGCCTTGGCTATTCGTGGCCCCTTGTGTTTCCATATAAATTTCACAGTAGATTTTTCAATCTCTTTAATGAATGTCATTGGAATTTTGATGGGAATTGCATTAAACATGTAGATTACTTTGAGGAGTATCGACATTTTTACTATGTTGATTCTACCAATCCATGAGCATGGGAGATCTCTCCACTTTCTATAGTCTTCCTCAATCTCTTTCTTCAGAAGTGTATAGTTTTCCTTGTAGAGGTCATTCACATCTTTTGTTAGGTTTACACCTAGGTATTTGATTTTTTTTGAGGCTATTGTAAATGGAATTGTTTTCATACATTCTTTTTCCGTTTGCTCATTGTTAGTGTATAGAAATGCTAATGATTTTTCTATGTTGATTTTATATCCTGCTACTTTGCTATAGCTATTGATGATGTCTAGAAGCTTCTGAGTAGAGTTTTTTGGGTCTTTAAGGTATAGGATCATGTCGTCTGCAAATAGGGATATTTTGACATTCTTGCAATATTCTTAACCTTAGTGGGAAAGATTCTAATTTCTCCCCATTAAGTATGATGTCAGCTATAGAATTTTTATAGACATTCTTTATCAAGTTTAGGAAATTCCAGTCTATGTCTAGTTTACAAAAGGTACTTATCATAAATGAGTATTACATTTTATCAAATGCTTTTTCTGCATTTATTGATATGATCATGTGATTTTTCTTCTTTAGACTGTTGATATGATAGATTATTTGATTTTCAAATGTTGAACCACCATGTATACTATAGTTAAATCACATGTGGTTGTGGTATATTCTTCTTTTTATGTATTGTTGGATTCAATGTGTTAAGATTTTGTTGAGGATTATTATATCTATGTTCATGAAAGATATTGTTGCATAGTTTTCCTTTCTTGTAATGCCTTTCTCTGGTTTTGTTATTAGGATAACATTGGCCTTAGAGAATGGATTAGAAATCACTCCATCTAATTCTTTCTTTTGCAAAAGGTTATAGAGAATTGGTATATTGTTTTCCTTAAATGTTTGGTGAAATTCACCAGTGAGCCTACTTGGGCCTGCTGCTTTATGTTATATATAGTTGATAATTATTGATTTAATAGACTTGTTCTGACTACTTTTTCCTTATATGAGATTTGGCAGTTTGTATCTTTAAAAGAATTGGTCCATTTTGGGCTGGGGGCATGGTTCAAGAGGCCCTGAGCACAAAAAAAAGAGTTTTTGTAGATATTATTTATCAAGCTTAGAAAAACCTCCCATAAAAGAACTGGGCTATTTTATGTAAGTTACCAAATTTGTGAACATAGAGTTGTTTAACAGTATTGCTCTATTATTCTTCAGGTCCATGGCAGCTTTTCTGATTTTAGTAATTTGTGCTGTCTTCCTTTTCTCTCAGCCTGCTTGGAGACTTATCAATTTGATAGATCTTCTCAAAGAACTTTTATTTTCATCTCTAGTAATTGCTTATTTTCAATTTCATTGATTTCTGCTCTTAATTTTTCTTTCCTCTTTAGATTGAATTTCATTTGCTCTCCTTTTTTTGCTTCCTTAAAGTAGAAATAAATTATTGATTTGTGATCTTTCCTCTTGTCTAACATGCACATTCAGTGTTATAGATTTTCTCCTAAAAACTACTTTTACTACGTCACACAAATTTCATAAGTTCCATTTTCAATTTGATTTGGTTAAGATACATTTTTAACTTTTCTTGAAACTTGCTGATTTAATGTTATTTGGAAGTGTTTTGCCATATCTCCATGTATTCAAGAATTGTCATTTATTTTCACTTAATGAGTCCTACTTTAACTCCATTATACCGAGAGAGAAAATATTGTGTGATTTCTATTCTTTTAATTTTTAGGGTATATTTTAGGTCTAGAATGTGATCAATCATGATGTTTATTGCATGTGACTTTAAAAATAACATGTGTTATGCATTTCTTTGTTGAAGTAGTCTATATATGTCACTTATATCCAGTTGTTTGATGGTGCTGTTGGGTCCAGCTATATCCTCAATGGATTCCTGCCTACAGGATCTGTCCATTTCTAGTAAAGGGATGTTGAACTCTCCAACTATAATAGTGGATTCATCTGTTTTTCTCTGCAGTTCCATTAAGTTTTGCCCCATAAATTTTGATGCTTTCTTGTTAGGCACATACACATTATTTAATGCTATGACTTCTTCAGGAACTGATCTCTTCATCATTAATCTAATACCTCTTTTTATCTGTGAAAATTTTCTTTGGTCTAAATTAACATAGCTACTATAGTTTTCTTCTCATTAGTGTTATTGTTAGCACGATATCCATTTCTCTGTCCTTTTACTTTATGTGTCTTTACATATCAAATGCATTTATTGTGGACAGCACATAGTTTATCTTGTCTTTTTATTCCATCTGATGACATCTGTCTTTTAATTGATACATTAAGGCCATTGACATTTCAAGGTTAATGATATAGTTTTATTGGTATTTAGTATTTTCATAACTTTCTACTAATTGCCTTTGTTTTTTTATTTCTAGCTTTGTCTTTGCCTTTGTTTACCTACCTGTGATTTTAGTTAAGCATTTTAATGATAACATTTTCTTTCCTTTCTTAGCATATCAATTATACTTTTAAATAAATGTGTGTTGAAAATTTTGCACTATGCATTGGCAACTAACCCAAGTCCACTTCCAAATAACACTGAACCACTTCATGGATTGGATTGGTGCAAGTACATTATAATTGCAAAACATTCCCAAGTTTTCCCTCCAACTCTTTGTATCATTGCTGTTCACCTACATATGAACATATATAAGCATATACAAGTATGCCTTGTTTTCATTGCACTTTGCTTTATTGTTCTTCACATATATTATGGTTTTTACAAATTGAATCTTTGTGTAAGCTTGCATTAAACAAGTCTATCAGCACCTTTTTTCCAACAGCATAGTCTCATTTTGTGTCTCTTTGTCACATTTTCATAATTCTCTCAAAGTCTCAGCCATTTTCAATATTATTATTATATCTGTTCTGGTAGCCTGTGATCTCTGATTCTTGATATTTCTATTATAATAGTTTCAGGATACCATGTTTGTGTCCCTATGAGACAATGGACTTAATCAGTAAGTATGTTCTCACTGTTTCACTAGCTGACTGTTCTCACATCTCTATTCCTCTCCTGAGGCCTCCCTCGTCCCTGAGACAAAACTATATTGAAGTTACACACCATAATGGCCTCTAATTATTCTTAGAAAAGACTTGTCATATGTCTCTCATTTTTTATCAAAATCTAAAAATGATTTAGCTTAGAAAGCCAACATAAGCCAAAATCTGGCCTCTTGGACCAAACAGTTAACCAAGTTGTGAATGTAAAGGAAGTTACTGAAGAACATTTGACGTGATACTCCAGGGACCATGTTAATAACCATATGAAACAGCTTTATTGCTGCTATGGGGAAAGTTTTAGTGGTCTGGATAGATGATCAAACAAGCCACAACATTCCCCTGCTCTGAGCCAAAGTGTAGCTCAGAGCAGGCCCTAATCCTTTTTAATTCTATGAAGGCTAAGAGGTGAGAAAGCTTCAGAAGGTTGGTTCATGAGTTTTAAGGAAAGAGGCCTTTTCAGTGTTTGATGGCCCACTGTAGAGGAGCTAATATAGTAACCTTAAAACAAAAGAGGTCACTATGGGAAGTACTGAAGAGGTCTGGTAGGGATGAATCAATTCAGATTT
This sequence comes from Castor canadensis, assembly GCF_047511655.1. Classification (NCBI taxonomy): domain Eukaryota; kingdom Metazoa; phylum Chordata; class Mammalia; order Rodentia; family Castoridae; genus Castor; species Castor canadensis. The sequence goes on along the minus strand of NC_133400.1, from coordinate 50,706,016 downwards.
TAATGCACATGTACATGGAAGCAATGCTAGGAATCTCTCTGTATAGCTATCCTGATCTCAAACTAGCAAAACTGCTATATCTTTCTCATTTTTGCTTATGTCTTCTTTTCAAAAAATTGGAGAAGAGGGAAGAACAGGTTCTACCTGGAAGCAAGGGGGATACAGGGAGAGAGGGCAGGGGGGAAGGGGAAGAAATGGCCCAATGTGTGCACATATGAATAAATGAATTTAAAAACAGAGGCCTTTTCCATAAACATAAAATTACAAAATTGAAGTTGCCAATGCTGATATGAAAGTTGCATAATTGTTAAAGGTGGCTATACTGAACACCATGTTTTTACTGTGGATGAAATAGACTTATATTGGAAGAAGATGCCATCAAGGACTTCCATAGAGAAAGAGGAGAAGTAAATGCCTTTCTTTGAAGCTTCAAAGGTCAGATTGACTGTCTCTTTTTAGAGGCTAATGAAAATGGTGACTTTAAGTTGAAACCAGTGCTCATTTACCATTCCAGAGATTCTAGGGCCCTCAAGAGTTAAACTAAATCTACTCTCCCTGCACTCTATAAGAGGAATAACAAAGCCTGGATGACAATACCTCTGTTTACAATATGGTTCACTAAATATTTTAGCCCACTGCTCAGATCTATTGCCAAGAAAAAAAATTATTTTAAAAAATGTTTTACTGCTTAGGAGCTCTGATGAAGAAAATGAGATTGATGCTTTTTTATGCCTATTAATAAAACAACTATCTTGCAGCCTAGGAATCAAGGAGTAATTTCAACTTTCAAGTCTTATTCAAGTAGCATGTTTCTAAGACTATTGCTATCACAAATGGCAATTCTTGTGATGAATCTGTGCAGAGTAAATTGAAAATATTCTGGAAATGATTCACAAGTCTATTCATCATTAAGAACTTTCATGTTTGTTTTTGTGTATATGTTTATCTTTTGGATCTACCACATATGAGAGAAAACATGCTGCCTTTGTCTTTCTGAGCCTGGCTTACTTCACTTAACATGATGTCCTCCAATTGCATCTATTTATCTTTGAACCAGAAGGTGTCATTCTTCCTTACGGCTTAGTAAAACTCCGTTGTGTATATATATCACATCCAGGTTTCTGACCTATGTTATTCCCCTTCTCTCTGAACTTCTTTAATCATTATATTAATAATAAAAGAAATTCAATTAACTATTTATAAAACAAGGTATATAATACCACCCGGCAAAGGTGTGAGGAAACAGGGCTTAGTTTATAGTAAGTATACACATGATTAAACATCTATTTAGATATATAATCATTAAATGTTTTAGGAGTGTAGCTATGGATATCATTGAAAATGTGGATTCCCTTTGGCCTGGATATACTGTTTTAAATTTCTCTTATGATTTTTATAATCAAATATGTTTAAGACAAATCAGTTCAGACAAATAGGTATCTTTAGTCATAAAAGTAATATTAGTGGAGAAAACCATCATAATTTCTACTTCATTTTTTTCTTTACCATACCAACTTTTCCAGAAGAAGGTAATTTTAAGAAAATTAACATGATTTGTATCCTTGCTTTGCACATAATTTTAATAGGAATGGCTTTTAGGACTTCAATACTGAACTGAAATAGTAATGTCTTGAAAGAGTAACTGCCTGTGAGTGAAGTTATACTTCTAGTTTTTCAGAGTTTTAACATGAATAGATGTGGGTTCTGCCAAATTAATGAGATAATTTTCTCTGCTTACTTGACATGATGCTGCATTAATACTTTCCCTTCAAATGCTCACCATCTCTAGCAATAAAGGAAATGCAAATTAAAACCACACTAAGATTCCACCTCACCCCTGTTAGAATAGCCATCATCAGCAACACCACCAACAACAGGTGTTGGCGAGGATGCGGGGAAAAAGGAACCCTCTTACACTGTTGGTGGGAATGTAAACTAGTACAACCACTCTGGAAGAAAATTTGGAGGCTGCTTAAAAAGCTAAACATTGATCTTCCTTTTGATCCAGCAATACCACTCTTGGGGATACACCCAAAAGACTGTGACACAGGTTACTCCAGAGGCACCTGCACACCCACGTTTATTGCGGCACTATTCACAATAGCCAAGTTATGGAAACAGCCAAGATGCCCCACCACTGACAAATGGATTAAGAAAATGTGGTATCTATACACAATGGAATTTTATGCAGCCATGAAGAAGAATGAAATGTTATCATTTGCTGGTAAATGGATGGAATTGGAGAACATCATTCTGAGTGAGGTTAGCCTGGCCCAAAAGACCAAAAATCATATGTTCTCCCTCATATGTGGACATTAGATCAAGGGCACACACAACAATGGGATTGGACTTTGAGCACATGATAAAAGCAAGAGCACACAAGGGAGGGGTAAGGATAGGTAAGACACCTAAAAAATTAGCTAGCATTTGTTGCCCTTAACGCAGAGAAACTAAAGCAGATACCTTAAAAGCAACTGAGGCCAATAGGAAAAGGGGACCAGGAACTAGAGAAAAAGTTAGATCAAAAAGAATTAACCTAGAAGGTAACACATATGCACAGGAAATTAATGTGAGTCAACTCCCTGTATAGCTATCCTTATCTCAACCAGCAAAAACACTTGTTCCTTCCTATTATTGCTTATACTCTCTCTACAACAAAATTAGAAATAAGGGCAAAATATTTTCTGCTGGGTATTGAGGGGGGTGTAGAGGGAGGGGGTGGAGTGGGTGGTAAGGGAGGGGCTGGGGGCAGGGGGGAGAAATGACCCAAGCCTTGTATGCACATATGAATAATAAAAGAAAAAAAAAAGACCAAGCCTGAGAATCATGGATATTGAGAAGGAGAAGAGGTACAAGCAAAAGCAATGCATAATACATTCAACAAAATAATAACAGAAAATTTCCCAAATCTAGAGAAATCTATGTCCGTACAGGTGCAGGAAGCCTCCAAAGCACCAAACAGACCTGACCAAAATAGAACTCCCTCATGACATGTCATCATAAAAACAACAAGTACAGAGACTAGAGAAAGAATATTGGAGGCTGTAAGAGAGAAAAAACAAATAACATACAAAGGTAAACCCATCAATGTCACAGCAGACTTCTCAACAGAAACATTAAAAGCAAGAAGAACATGGGGTGAGATCTTTCAGGAACTGAATGAAAATAATTTTAACCCTAGGATACTCTACCCAGCAAAACTATCATTCAAAATAGATGAAGCAATAAAAGTCTTCCATGGTAAGCAGAAAAAAAATATATGACCACAAAGCCACCACTACAAAAGATTCTTCAAGGGATTCTGCACACAGAAAGTGAAACCCAACATAACCATGAAAGGGCAGGCAGTACCAAACTATAGGAAAAGAAAAAACAAGAAAGTAGAGAGTAACATCAATTTAGCTACACACAATCAAACCCTCAAACAACTAAGATAACTAAATGACAGGAATCACAACACACTTATCAGTACTAACACTTAATATTAATGGACTTACCTCCCCCATCAAAAGACACCATTTGACAAACTGGATTAAAAAGGAAGATCCAACAATTTGTTGCTTAGAGGAGATCCATCTCATCAATAGAAATAAGCATAGGCTTAGGATGAAAGGTTGGAAGAAGATTTATCAAGTCAATGGCAACCAAAAACAGGGAGGAGTAGCAATATTTATCTCTGACAAAGTAGATTCAAACCTACATTGATCAAATGAGATAAAGAAGAGCATTCCATACTAATAAAAGGGGAAATAGGCCAAAGGAAATAACAATTATCAATCTATATGTACCCAATGTAAACACACTCCATTTCATCAAAAATACCCTGAAGGACCTAAAAGAATATAATAAATCCAACACAGTGGTAGTGGGAGACTTTAACACCCCACTATCATCAATAGATAGGTCATCCAAACAAAAAATCAATAAAGAAATCCTACATCTAAACATGTCATAGATCAAATGAACCTAGTTGATGCCAACAGAACATTTCTTCCAACTTCTACACAATATACATTTTTCTCAGCAGTCCACGGAACCTTCTCCAAAATAGATCATATCTAAGGGCACAAAACAAGCCTCAGAAAATAGAAATTATACCGTGCATTTTATCTGATCACAATACATTAAAACTAGAACTCAACAAAAAAAATAAAGACAAAAAACATGCAAACAGCTTGAAACTGAACAACTCATTGCTTAATAAACAATGGGTCATTGATGAAATAAAAGAGGAAATTAAAAGGTTCCTGGAAGTCAATGAAAATGAAAACACAACCTACTGGAACTTATGGGACACACCAAAGGCAGTCCTGAGAGGAAAGTTTATAGCCATGAGTGCAAATATTAAAAAGACTAAAAGATCTCAAATCAATGACCTAATGATACATCTCAAACTCCTAGAAAAACAAAAACAAGCAAATCCCAAAACAAATGGGAGAGAAATAATAAAAATAAGAGCTGAAATCAATGAAATAGAAACCAAAACAACCATACAAAGAATTAATGAAACAAAAAGTTGGTTGTTTGAAAAAATAAACAAGATCGATAGACCTCTGGCAAACCTGAGTAAAATGAGGAGAGAAAAAACCCAAATCAGTAAAATCAGGAATGCAAAAGGGGAGATAACAAACACCATGGAAGTCCAGGAAGTCATCAGAGACTACTTTGAGAACCTATATTCAAATAAATTTGAAAATCTTGAAGAAATGGACAGATTTCTAGATACTTATGATCATCCAAAACTGAACCAAGAGGACATTTATCACATGAATAGATCTACAACACAAAATGAAATTGAAGCAGCAATCAAGAGTCTCCCCAAAAAGAAAAGTCCAGGACCTGATGGATTCTCTGCTGAATTCTATCAGACCTTTAACACATTTTATGAAGCCAGTATTACACTTACCCCAACACCAGGCAAAGACACCTCCAAAAAGGAGAACTATATACCAATCTCCTTAATGAACATTGATGCAAAAATCCTCAATAAAATAATGGCAAACCAAATCCAACAACACATCAGAAAAATCATCCACCATGACCAAGTCAGCTTCATACCAGGAATGACAGGGTGGTTCAACACATGCAAATCTATAAATGTAATAAACCACATTAACAGAAGCAAAGACAAAAACCACTTGATCATCTCAATAGATGCAGAAAAAGCCTTTGATAAGATCCAACACCATTTCATGATAAAAGCTCTAAGAAAACTAGGAATAGAAGGAAAGTACATCAACATTATAAAAGCTATATATGACAAACCTACAGCCAGCATTATACTTAATGGTGAAAAACTGAAACCATTCCCTCTAAAATCAGGAACCAGACAAGGATGCCCACTATCCCAACTCCTATTCAACATAGTACTGGAATTCCTAGTCAAAGCAATTAGGCAAGAAGAAGGAATAAAAGGAATACAAAGAGGTAAAGAACTACTTTCATCATCAGATTAAAAGTCTCAACTCCAGAATCCCATCTAAGTACCAGGTAAACCAGATTTTGTACAATTAGTTGTGTAGCAGAGGCTCCTACCTCATAGGTTACTATGAGCATTAGGTGAAGTGCTTATCAGTGCCTGGGTAACAGTGGGCTCCATAAAACTACTAATTGTCTTTATTATCTGCTATCACTGTTGAGCATTTTTCCACTTTATCTATCAGCCATGTTGCTTTATATTAATCACAGTTTAAAAGAATGCTAGGTAACAGTCATGTTTTGTGTCAGAGTTTGAAATGGCAAAAGGATGATCTTTTTAAATCACACTAGAATATGCCACAGTCTAAAAATAGAAATTTTATATGTTAGAAATCTGAAAGATTATAACATATCATAGCAAATATAGATGACTAAATAAATTATGTCATGATTATAACTGCTTAATTACAGATATGTTTATCAAATATAAATTTAAAATAAAAATACAGTGTTCTTCGTCTTGATAAATTATCTCTCTACTTTCATTGTAGAACTCAGTTTATTTAATTTTAGTCTCATCTGGCATTTTTATCTAGTCTATCTCACTTTATTAAGATAGCAAGGACAATAGTTGCAATTTAGTGAAATGTTTGGTATGTACCAGGCACCATAAAACTCCATTTTAAAGATAAATTCTGAAGAACTTCAGAATCACAGTGTTTAAGCAATTTGACCAGTGTCATGACACAGTTTCCAAGTAGTAATGCAAGATCTCAATGTAAGAGTTCTGGGGTTTTTGCAGGTTATTGATTTGTTTTGGGTTTTCGTTTTTTAATTTTAAAGTAATTATTCCAACACTTATCTATACTGCCATTTAGTTACTTTCTTCTATTTTACTCTGACATTTTTCTGGCCATCAAATTTTGCCATAATCTTGGATTTTATCAGCAGAGTACTTGGAGGGGAAAAGCTCTCAGTTATAGAATTTGGAGCCATTCGTCAAACTTTTGGGTCAATGTCATTTGGGTGTATAGTGCTGACTGTTTCCTCTGCACACCTGTACCTAGATCTGCAATAAGGAGTTAGAAATTAACAGGCTCCTTGGACTAAACATGTTCAAAGCTTATCTTTATTGAAAATCTACACATATTTCTGTATTTCTTTTTATTATCATGGCAAATTTGAACATTACAAAAAGTAGAAAGAGGAAAAGAGCATTTATTAATATGCTTATCATCAAGCCCAAATTATCTTTTCACTTACCATGATGTCCTTTTGACATTTGTCTTCCTGTTTATCTATCTATCTATCTATCCTCTATATAATTTGTGAATACATGAACATGATGTTCTGCATTTTCATTTATCTAAATACTAGAACATTATACATAAATCTAATGATCACTCTCTGTATCTAATTCACTACCACCATTCCAAGTAATCTTTCTTCCTTTAGAAGTTAACAAAGTCCGATTCTCATGTATTTGTTATTTCATAGAAATATGAGGTGTTTTATATAGCTTTAAAGTGTGTACAAATAGTATAATAAATGTAATTACTGGCAGAATTAGGTTTACCTACTAGGTAAATTGTGAATTTTTTGCATACTTTTTCCTTGTTTCTGTTTATTTATTCATTAAAGTTTTTCTATTGCATTTTTAAAAATATATATATGTATATTTTTAATTGGCCCATAGTAATAATACATATTTATGGGATACAATATGATCTTTCAACACCAACTTATTTTACACAACTGAAATTGCAACTTGTTTTTTTGTACTTCATATATTTTGGAGATCGTTTTCAGATCAGTGATATTCCATCTTCCAAATACATATAATACTCCTTTACATATGCCAGGTCCTGATCTAAATGACTTCAGTGTGTTTGCTCATTCAATCTTCAGTTCTGTGATAAGTGGCATTATTATAACTATTATTATCATTATCAATTCCACTCTAGAGATAAGAACACTGAGGCCTAGACGAGTAACTGGCACAAGGTCACACAGTCAGCAAGTGGCAGCATCCAGGCTTCCTAGCTCCAGAGCAGGGTTTTGCGGGACTAAGCACTAAGCACTTAGTGCACTAAGCCACTGTGGTGTACTGCAGGCAATCTCGAGGAACCCCATTACATCAAGACATGGCCATTTATTTAACCAGCCTCTTCGATGGCTATTATTTGCCACTCTGAGCAAGGCTGCACTGCATATCTCTGTCGCTTGTCTTTCTGGACATGTGGAAGTGTATCTGTTGAATTCATTTCTAGAAGTTAAATGCCTGAGTCACGGGGTAAATACATGCAGCTTTATATTGGTTAGATGTCACCAAATTGTGTCCCCAAGAATTGATCAATTTACGTTGCCAACAACAAGGCAGTGAGGGCACACTGCCCTGCATGCACCAGTACAGGATATTATTGAAACTTTTGATCTATGCCATCTAATAGGATGCAGTGGTAACTCCATGTCGCTTTTACTGGCCTTTCTCTCACTGTAATTGAGCATGGGCATCTTTTCATATGTTTCCAAGCCATTTGCATATATTTTCTGTGAGCCATCTGTCCGTCTCCCGTGCCCACTTTTCTCTTGGGTTACTAATCTTTAAAAAAATGTGGTCTTTTTACATCATAGTTTATTCATTTTTCTTTTAATTTCATTTCTGGTATTTTCCCTATCAGATGTGGTTGATTTTAATGTAGTTGTAGTCATCTGTCCCTTATGGCTTCAGTTTGAATCATTTTGAGAAAGGCCTTCCCATTCCAAACTAAGAACAACAAAAGAACCATCCATGTTTGCTTCAGTTTTCAGGACATCATTTATTTCTTTCAGATCCCTGATCCACCCAATTAATGTGGGTTCAAGAAGAGTTCTGATCTGCCTTTTTCATCTATTTCAAATCATTATTTAAAAACCCATTCTGATGTACACATTTGAAGCAAAACTAAGTTCTCATCTGTGTTTTTGTCTAAAGTCTGGAGGCAGTGTTTCTTTTATCATCTTCCCAAATACTCTTTTGGTTTTTATTAGGGTATAATTTACATATGATAAAGTGCACAGATTTTAAGCATTCAGTTTGATAAGTTTTGGCAAAGTATACTCGTGACTTCTTAAAACCACACATAGAACATTTCCATCATTCCAGAGCACACCCCTTCCACCATCCCAAAGGCAGCAACCCTGAGGATTTTTCAACCCTCATGGGTTTTACTTGTTCTAAAATTTCATCCAGGTCTTTCTGTGTATCAGTAGTTTGCTCCTGGGCTGGTGGAGAGGCTCAAGTGGTAAGAGTGCCTGCCTAGCAAGTGTGAGGCCCTGAGTTCAAACCCCAGTAACACCAAAAAAAAAGTTTGTTCCTTTTTATTACTGTAGTAGTTCACTATATGCACTCTCCTCTCAGTGGACACTGGGACTGTTTCCAGTCTATGAACAAAGTTATAAACATTCAGGTACAAATCTTCTAGTGAATATATATTTATATCTATACATATAGCTGTAGAGTCATTTCTTTGGGGAGAAATTGCTAGGTTGGTGTGTGCTGGTTTTATAAGAGGTATGAGGCTTTTGGGGTTTTTTTTTTTTTTTTTACTAAATGGTTCTGTGACTTTTTTAATTTTTATTTTATTCATATGTGCGTACAATGTTTGGGTCATTTCTCCCCCCTTCCCCTACCCCTTCCCCTAACCTCCCTGCCCCCTGCTCCCTCCCTAACCCCCCCTTACCCCTCACTACCAGGCAGAAACTATTCTGCTCTTATCTCTAATTTTGTTGAAGAGAGAGTATAAGCAATAATAGGAAGGACCAAAGGTTTTTGCTAGTTTAGATAAGGATATCTATACAGGGAGCTGATTCGCATTAATTTCCTGTCCATATGTGTTATCTTCTAAGTTAATTCTTCTTGCTCTAACCTTTTCTCTAGTTCCTGGTCCCCTTCTCCTGTTGGCCTCAGTTGCTTTAAAGTATCTGCTTTAGTTTCTCTGTGTTGAGGGCAACAAATGCTATTTAGTTTTTTGGGTGTCTTACCTATCTTCATGCCTCCCTTCTTCTGTGCTCTCGCTTCATCATGTGATCAAAGTCCAATCCCCTTGTTGTGTTTGCCCTTGATCTAGTGTCTGCATATGAGGGAGAACATATGATTTTTGGCCTTTTGGGCCAGGCTAACCTCACTCAGAATGATGTTCTCCAATTCCATCCATTTTCCTGCTAATGCTAACATTTCATTCTTCTTCATGGCTGCATAAAATTCCATTATGTATAAATACCACATTTTCTTAATCCATTAGTCAGCAGTGGGGCATCTTGGCTATTTCCATAACTTGGCTATTGTGAATAGTGCTGCAATAATCATGGGTGTGCAGGTGCCTCTGGAGTAACCTGTGTCACAGTCTTTTGGGTATGTCCCCAAGAGTGGTATTGCTGGATCATATGCTTAGATTTTTAAGAAGCCTCCAAATTTTTTTCCAGAGTGGTTGTACGAGTTTACATTCCCACCAGCAGTGTAAAAGGGTTCCTTTTTCCCCACATCCTTGCCAACACCTATTGTTAGTGGTGTTGGTAATGATGGTTATTCTAACAGGGGTGAGGTGGAATCTTAGTGTGGTTTTAATTTGCATTTCCTTTATTGCTAGGGATGGTGAGCACTTTTTCATGTGTTTTTTGGACATTTGAATCTCTTCCTTGAGAAAGTTCTGTTTAGTTCACTTGCTCATTTCTTTATTGATTCATTAATTTTGGGAGAATTTAGTTTTTTGAGTTCCCTATATATTCTGGTTATCAGTCCTTTGTCTGATGTATAGCTGGCAAAAATTTTCTCCCACTCTGTGGGTGGTCACTTCAGTTTAGAGACATTTCTTTTGTTGAGCAGAAGCTTCTTAGTTTTATGAAGTCCCATTTATCTATGCTATCTCTTAGTTGCTGTGCTGCTGGGGTTCCATTGAGAAAGTTCTTGCCTGTACCTATTAATTCCAGAGTATTTCCTACTCTTTCCTGTACCAACTTTAGAGTTTGGGGTCTGATATTAAGATCCTTGATCCATTTTGAGTTAATCTTGGTATAGGGTGATAAACATGGATCTAGTTTCAGGTTTTTGCTGACTGCTAACCAGTTTTCCCAGCAGTTTTTGTTGAAGAGGCTGTCTTTTCTCCATCATATATTTTTAGCACTTTGTCAAAGACAAGTTGGTTATAGATGTGTGGCTTCATATCTGGGTCCTCTATTCTGTTCCACTGGTCTTCATGTCTGTTTTTGTGACAGTACCATCCTGGTTTTCTTGCTATTGCTTTGTAATATAGTTTGAAGTCAGGTATCGTGATACCTCCAGCATTGTTCTTTTGACTGAGTATTGCCTTGGCTATTCGTGGCCTCTTGTGTTTCCATATCAATTTAACGGTAGATTTTTTAAAGTTTTCTTTCTTTCTTTTTTCTCTCTTTTACCAGAATATTGCATTCTATTGTTTGTTTGCTATTAGTTTTTGTGTTGACATTTATACTAAAGTTTATATGAAGTTCATACATATTACTTCTAGAGTTAATCAATCTTGACCTCAATTTCATCTTACTCAATTATAAATACAAACTTCAAAGTATTTTAATTCCATAATATTGAAAGATAGGACAATAAAATCGGTACATTTTTGAGGGTTACTTGTAGGAGGATGGAGGTAATATGGTTGATGGGCTTCATATACATATACAAAAAACACCAATGAAATCTCTTGCAACTGCTTTAAGTGGAAAAGAAGTGGAGGGGATGATCTTAACCAATATGCAATGTAAAGCTATTTGGAATTGTCACAATTAATCCCCTTTGTATGACAAATATATCCTAACAAAAATGGGAAAAAAGAAGCTTGAAAATGAAATAGTATTCAGAAAGCTTACAAGAAAAATTAAATCACTTCCTGGCAGGTGATTTAAGATGCAAGTTAAAGTCTATTAAAGATGGTGAAAATGCTGCCCCCCAAAAAAGTATTTCAATTCCATTTGTACCCTTGATATTAAATCTATTTCTCCAAACTCGTAGGAGTGATAAAAATATTAATATGTTAGTAAGTTTGAGGATTTGTGTTCATTCATCAATGATTTCATATTCTCTATACCAGTTAATAGCATCATTAGTCTTGGGTGGAAAACAATCTATTTCTAGAATTTTCTTGCTTAGTAGTGAGGAATAATATCTTTTCTTTATGTCTTATCTTTTAACTTCTCTTACTATTAATTTTTGTTGTATCCTTTTCTCATTTTCTATAAGTCCATTTACATTTTCTTTAAATTCTAGATAGTTTTTGTATATTATGAATATACTTAGAACTATAAATATTTTTATAAATTAATAGTTCTATCTTTTCTATTTTGATACACACTTTCCAACTTTTCTCCAACCATACATATCTATATTTTATTTTATATTATCTTGGCTTCTGTTCTAATTCATGAATGTTGCTTTATTGCCAAGATTTTATGAATATTTTATGTTTTCTTTTAGTATTTATTTATTTTAAATATGGATCTTTAACTTAACCAGATTATTTAATAAATTGTTTGATTGTCACAACTATTTTCCTTTCTTTCATAGGACTAAGTAATCCCATTTCCAGTGTTGAATTCTTACAATGGAAAATAGAACTAAGTGCATCCTATCTTTAAAGAGTAAATGTTTATGAGTGAATTTATAATCCTAATTTTTCAGAGTTTTAACAGGAATAGATATGGAATCTGTCAAATTAACTGCTGACATGCATTGAGATAATCTTTCTCCTTACTTGACATAATCTTGTATTAAAATTTTCCTAATTTATACACATTATAGTGTTCTTAAGATTAGGCCATAATACCAAGTTTTGATAGAGTTTCTATATTTAATTTAATAAAAGTATAAATTTTTTTTATATTTGACAATTTGGTTTTTTTAAATTTTTATTGTTTTATTATTCATATGTGCATACAATGCTTGGGTCATTTCTACCCCCTGCCCCCACCCCCTCCCTTACCACCTACTCCGCCCCCTCCCTCTCCCCCCAACCCCCTCGATACCTGGCAGAAACTATTTTCCCTTATCTCTAATTTTGTTGAAAAGAGAGTATAAGCAATAATAGAAAGGAACAAGGGTTTTTGCTAGTTGAGATAAGGATAGCTATACAGGGAGTTGACTCACATTAATTTCCTGTGTGTGTGTGTATTACATTCTAGGTTAATTCTTTTTGATCTAACCTTTTCTCTAGTTCCTGGTCCCCTTCTCCTATTGGCCTCAGTTGCTTTTAAGGTATCTGCTTTAGTTTCTCTCCATTGAGGGCAACAAATGCTAGCTAATTTTAATAAAAGTATAAATTATGGTAGGTCAAGACATGCATGGGAGTTTTACAATTGATGATCAAGAACTGGTACACATGGACCAAGATCAAACAAGTGGAGATGAGCATTCACAAAGATTAAGAAGTAAGTGTGATAATAATGAATATACTTTAAAATAATAGTCATACAGCATTTAATGACTTACAATGTGTTTTAAATGTGGATCAGTTTATTTATGGTCTTATAGTTGAATTTTTCTTCAGATTGAGTATTTTACCAAAAATTGGGAGTTTTATAGTACTAGTAAATGCTGTAATGCTATTATACCACCTTTACTTTTCATAGTCTTTTATATTCTAAATATTATACTGTATTTAAAGTTTTTATTTGGGCAAGAAGTGCTGCCTTCTTTTCTGTGTTTCACAGAGTATTAGTTTAGAAAACACTTTTCTCAGAATTTTATAAGGCTATCACAGTTATTTCATTTTTAATGTATGTTTTTCACCCACTATTCATATGTATATTCTAATAAGATAATATTATCTGCTAAAATGTTTTAGCTATTATCTAGCCAAACTTATTCTGGATATGGTTGTGTAGTTTTCCATTCTCTAAATGCATATTCCCCTCCAAAAATTCATATGGTGGGCTTTTGGAAGTGACTAAGTCATGAAGGATGACCCTTATGAATGGGATTTGCCCTTTTAAAGGTGTTAAGGAGTACTCTGTCCTTTTTGCTGTTCTGCCATGTAAGGTCACAGAAGGTGTCATCAGTATGGAATAAGCCATAACAAGACATTGAAAGTCACATTTATCTTTGACTTTTTAACCTTCAAGAATGCGAGAAATAAATATCTATGGTTTATAAATTACCCAAGCATAAAGTGTTTTGTTATGGCACTAAGAATGGATGAAGACAGAAATTGGTACCAAGAACTGAAGTGCTGCTATAACAAATATCTGAAAAGCAACTTTAGAACTGGGTAAGTGGTAAAGGATGGACTGTAAGGGTAATAGTAGTGAGGACTTAGAAGAAGAAAGCTACAAGGAAAGCTGTGACCTATAAGAGATTACTTACAAATAAAAATTTAGTGAAGAAATAGGCATTAAAGTCTACTGTGATGAGCTCTCAGACAGAAATGAAGAACATGTGTTAAGAAACTGTGGGAAAGTCCTCCTCGTATAAAGTGGCAAAGAACATGACTGAACTGAGCCTCTGTCCTGGGGTTTTATGACAGGAGGAATTTAGGAGTGATGAAATAGGATATTAGAACACTATGAGCATTGTTTAGAGTACAGCCTGGAATCTCTTGATTGCTTGTAGTAAAATGTGAGAAAACACAAATAAAGTCAGAATTTATAAGTAACGGGAAAAAACATGAACTGGAATTTTTCCATCCAGGCCAGGTTTGAACAAGCATATTTGGGAGAGAACACAGAAAGTATGACTCAGCAATCATTTGATAGAGATTAGTTGGTGTGGATAGAAGGAAGCAAGGGGCTGTTGTCCATGAAGATACTGGGGAAGTGGCCCCAAGGCATTTCTGAGGTTTCTGGGGCTTCCCCTTCATCACAGGCCCAGTGTGCCAGTTTTTTTTAGAAAATATATGACATCAAAAGCAAGTTCCAATCTACCTTATTCACCTTCTTATGGTGATTTCAACAGGTTTAAAAATTCTATATTCATTCTTGTATAGAATGACATCAACCATATTCACCTTCTTAACTCATGAGAGAAAACATGTTGTCTTTGGCTTTCTAAACCTGGTTAACTTCACTTAAGATAATGTTCTCCAGTTCCATGCGTTTACCTGCAAGTGACAAAATTTCATTCTTCTTTGTGGCTGAATAAAATTCCATTGCATATCAATACCACATTTTCTTAAAACATTCATCAGTCGTGGGCATCTTGGCTGTTTCCATAGCTTAGCTATTGTGAATAATGCTGCAATAAACATGTGTAATGCCTGTGGTGTCTATTATAACCTGACTTACGCTTCTTTGGTATAACACTAGAGGTGGAGTTGCTGGATTATATGGCTGTTCTACTTTTAGTTTTTTGAGGAGCCTCCATACTTTTTTCCACAGTGGTTGTACTAATTTATATTCCCAACAACAGTGTATAAGGGTTCCTTTATGCCACATCCTCACCAACATTTATTGTTGCTTGTTGTCTCAATGACAGCCACTCTAACAAGAGGGAGGTGGAATTTTAATGTGGTTTTGATGTGCATTTCTTTTATGGCCATAGATGTTTAGCACCTCTTCAATTTTTTTTTTTTTTGCCATTTGGACTTCTTCCTTTGAAAAAGCTCTGTTCAGTTCATTTACGTATTTCTTCATTGGTTCATTGATTTTTGAGGGAGTTCAGTTCTTTAAGCTCCCCGTCTATTCTGGTTATTAATACCTTGTCAGATATATAGCTGGCAAAGATGATGTAATGGTGAATTAAATTATGATATACTATAAGAACTTTAATAAATATTACAATGCACCCCCAGCACAATAATGTAATAATAACAAGGAAGATGTTACAATAAAAAAGAGCAAGTTTCAGTAGAGTACAACAAACAGTGTTCCTTCCTCCTTCTTGAAACTTTTCTTCATCCCTCTTGCTATGATAACAAAATACCTTAGGCTAGATTATTTATAAACAATGGAAGGGCAAAGGGACCAGGGTACTTTCTTCTACCTCTTCCATAGAGCACACCCCATAAGGATGGAGCCTTCAGTACTCCATCAACTCCCCAGAAGCCTCTTGTCAATACCATCATATTAACTATGAATATGTATGAAAAACGGACATTCTCACCATAGCATCCACCCCAAGCCCCACAAATTCATGCTTTCTCACAAAAAACGCATTTATTCTATTCTAATATTCTAACTAGTTTCAGCATCAAGTCAAAACTGTCAACTCCAGAATCCCATCTCAGTAACAGTTAACCAAATGGTACAATTAATTGGGTGGCAGAGCTTCCTACCTCATAGGTTACTGTGAGCATTAAGTGAAGTGCTTACCAATGCCTGGATAATAGTGGCTCCATAAAACTACCAATTATTTTTAGTACCTGGAATCCCTGTTGGCCATTTTTCCACTTTATCTATCAGCAATGTTGCATTATATTAATAATAGTTTTAAAGAATGGTAGGTAATAGTTATGTCTTGAGTCAGAATTTTGAAATGGCAAAAGAATGACCCTTTTGAGCCCTCATACACTGCTGGTGGGAATGCAAGCTAGTACAACCACTCTGGAAAACAATATGGAGACTTCTTTAAAAACTAAACATAAATCTGCCAAGTGATTCAGCAATACCACTCCTAAGGATATACCCCAAGGAATGTGATTCAGGTTACTCCATAGGCACCTGCACAACCATGTTTGTTGTAGCACTATTCACAATAGCCAAGTTATGGAAGCAGCCAAGATGTTCCACTAGTGACAAATGGATTAAGAAAATATGGTATTTATACACAATGGAATTTCACTCAGCCCTGAAGAAGAATGAAATCTTGTCATTCACAAGTAATTGGATGGAACTGGAGAACATCATCTTAAGCAAAGTTAGCCAGGATCAGAAGACCAAAAATCATATGTTCTCCCTCATATGCAGACTTTAGACCTATAACAAATGCAGCAATATTATTGGGCATGGGTCACACACTAAGAGGAGAATACATACAGGAGGAATAGGGAACCAAAGGTAGGAAACCAAAACTTGAAAGTGTTTGATGTCCCCACTATATAGGAGCTAATATAGTAACCTTAAAACAACAGAGGTCACTATGGGAAGGTCACCGGGAAGTAATGAAGAGGCCTGGTAAAGATGAATCGAATTGGGTTGTAATACACATATGCATAAAAGCAATGCTAGGAATCTCTCTGTATAGCTAACCTTATCTCAAACTAGCAAAAAAGCTGTTATCTTTCTTATTATTGCTTATATCTTCTCTTCAACAAAATTGGAGAAGACAGAACAGGTTCTACCTGGAAGCAAGGGGGTAGGTGGGAGAGGGAGAGGGGTGGGGGACAGAGGAGAGAAGTGGCCCAAACAATGTATACACATATGAATAAATTTTTTAAAAGACTCCAAGACAGAGAAAAAAAAGAATGATCTTTTTGAAAAAAATACTAGGGTATGTCACAGTCTAATAATAGAACTTATGTAAAATGTCAGAAACCTGAAAATAGATAAAGATGATTAAACAAATTATGTCATGATTGTAGTTGCTTGGTTATACAATGTTTAATCAATATTAATTTAAAATAAAAATTTGATATTGTCCATCTTGATAAATTGTCTCTCTGTTTTTATTGTAGATCTCAGTTTATTTTATTTTAGTCTTTTTGCCTGGGCTGGCCTTAAACCTTGATTCTCACTTTGTAAAACTAGCAAGGACAATAGTTATATTTTATTAAGGTGTTCAGCATATACAAGGCACCATTAAACTCCACTTTAAAGATAATATCCTGAAGAATTTCAAAATAACATTGTTTAAATGATTTGACCCAGGTTATCACATAGTCTCCAAAAAGAAGATCCATAATTTGAATGTGGGATTTCTCTTTTTTTTTCAGGTTATTGGCTTGTTTTGATCTTGCTTTTTTTTTTTCAATTTTAAGGTAATCAACCATTAACACTTTTCTACTTTGTCATTTAATGACTTTATCATTTTTTACTCTTTTTTTGTTCATCACAATTTGCCATAATCTTGGATTTGATCAGCAAACATTTGAAGAGGGAAGCTCCCAATTATGCAAATTGAGCCATTTGCAGAACTTTTAGATCAATGTCATGTGGATGCACGTGCTGCCTGTCCCCTCTGCACACCTGCACCTGGATATGCACTAGGGGTTTAGAAATTCACAGGCTTCTTGTACTGAGCATGTTCAAAACTTACCTTTATTGAAGATTTGCACATATTTGTATATTTCCTTTTATTATCTTGGCAAACTTGAACATTACAAAAAGTAGAAAGAAAAAAAGAGCAATCACTAATATGCTACCACCCAGGCAAATTATGTTTGTTAAGTACCATGTTGGTCTCTTGACATTTGTCTCCCCAGTTATCTGTCTGTCTGTCTATCTATCTATCTATCTATCTATCTAATTTGGAATACCTGAACATTATATTCTGAACTGTGAACATATCTGCTTCAAATTTATTAACATATGGGATTAATTTTTTAATTACAAATTTAATAGGTGAATGATCAGTGATCTAAATGATGGTATGGGAGGACTTGTTTCCTACTATTTGGAAGAAGTTATTGCTTCACTGATAGTTTCTATTTCAAATTTATTTTCTATAGTCATAATTTTTTGCTGTGATTTGTGTTTGAATCTTTTCATTAGTTTACTTTGTGCTTGCATATTTATTTTCAAATATGCTTGCTTTAAAATTGCTTCAGGAAAATGGTATAATTAATTTCTGCTGCAGAAAGTCACTTTGCTACATTTTAGTGTATGAAGACCCACAGAATGGGAGAAAATCTTTGCCAACCATACATCTGACAAGGGATTGATAACCAAAATATACAAGAAGCTCAAAAACCTAAACTCCCTAAAAATCACTGACCCAATGAAGAAGTGGGCAAACAAACTAAACAGAGCCTTTTCAAAGGAAGAACTCCAAATAACTAAAAAAAATTGTCCATAAAGGAAATGCAAATCAAAACCACATTAAGATTCCACCTCACTCCTGTTAGAATACCTACAATCAAGAGTGCAAACAACAAATGCTGGCAAGGATGGGAGGGAAAAAGAACCCTCATACACTGCTGGCAGTAATGTAAGCTAGTACAGCCACAAGGGAAAACAGAATGGAGGCTCCTCAAAAACTAAAAATAGATCTACCATATGATCCAGAATTCCACTCCCAGTGATATACCAGAAGGAATGTAAGTCATGTTACAACAAAGGCAGGTGTACACCCATGTTTATTGCAGCACTATTCATAATAGCTAAGCTATGAAAACAGCCAAGATGCCCCACTACTGATAAATGGTTAAGAAATGTGGTATTCACTCTTGGGGATATACCCAAAAGACTGTGACACAGGTTACTCCAGAGGCACCTGCACACCCATGTTTATTGCGGCACTTTTCACAATAGCCAAGTTATGGAAACAGCCAAGATGCCCCACCACTGACGAATGAATTAAGAAAATGTGGTATCTATACACAATGGAATTTTATGCAGCCATGAAGAAGTATGAAATTTTATCATTCACTGGTAAATGGATGGAATTTGAGAACATCATTCTGAGTGAGGTTAGCCTGGCCCAAAAGGCCAAAAATCATATGTTCTCCCTCATATGTGGACATTAGATCAAGGGCAAACACAACAATGGGATTGGACTTTTAGCACATGATAAAAGCGAGAGCACACAAGGGAGGGGTGAGGATAGGTAAGACACCTAAAAAATTAGCTAGCATTTGTTGCCCTTAATGCAGAGAAACTAAATCAGATAACTTAAAAGCAACTGAGGCCAATAGGAAAAGGGGACCAGGAACTAGAGAAAAGGTTAGATCCAAAAGAATTAACCTAGAAGGTAACACACACGCAAAGGAAATTAATGTGAGTCAACTCCCTGTATAGCTATCCTTATCTCAACTAGCAAAAACCTTGTTCCTTCCTATTATTGCTTGTACTCTCTCTACAACAAAATTAGAAATAAGGGCAAAACAGTTTCTGCTGGGTATTGAGGGGGTGGGGGGAGAGGGAGGGGGCAGAGTGGGTGGTAAGGGAGGTGGTGGGGCAGGGGGGAGAAATGACCCAAGCCTTGTATGCACATATGAATAATAAAATAATTTTAAAAAGAAATGTGGTATTTATACAAAATGGAATCTTATTCACAAAGAATGAAATTTTGTCATTTGCAGGTAAATGGATGGAACTGAAAAACATCATCTTAGTGAAGTTAGCCAGGCTCTGAAGGCCAAAAGCTGCATGTTTTCTCTCATAGGTGGAATATAGACCTAATACAAATGTAGCAATACTATGAAACCCCAGTCACACTAAAGGGAGGCCATGTGCGGGAAAGGTAGGGTAAAAGAAGGAAACTAAGAAGTTGAATATGGTTGATATACTCTCTATACAATAATGAATAAAGAAATCTTAAATCTGCTTGAAGCCACCTTAAGAAAGAGACTAAAGTAGAATGAAGAAAATTAGAAGAGATAAACCAATTGTGGTTATCATACATGGAAATATCACAAGGAAACTACCTGTGTAGCTACCTTTATCTCAAGCAAGCAAAACTGTCACTCTTTTTTTTCTCTACAAAATCAAAGAATAGGAGGGCATAATAAGTCCTGCCCAGTGTGGGGGTTTGGGGGAAGTGTTGGTACCAGTGGCAGGGGGGAGGTGGCAAGGAAAGGGGGTAGGAGGATGAGTGTGGTGCAAAACATGTGTACACATATATATAAATGCAAAAGTGATGCCTATTGAAACTGTTCTAGGAATGGGGCTATGGGGGATAAAGGAGAGCAGTGGAGAGGGTGAATTCAAGTATGATATATTTGATACTTTGTAAGAACTTTTGTAAATGCCACAATGTACCTCAACCCAGCACAACAATAAAGAAGAAAAAATTTTTAAAATTGCTTTCTATTCTAAACTACAAGTTTTTCCAAGGGAAATAACTTGGAATAACTTTGCAATAACAGAAAACTTTACAAAAGAACATTTTATCTACACAGTTCTTATTGAAATGAACTTGCATATGATGATATATACAGCTGTCTACCTGTGTCTTTTACAGATAATTTACATAGACTACCAATATGACCTGTTAATAGGACTAGTTCACTTCAAGACATTATGGGTGTTGTATGCACCTGGAGGCATGTGTTATTCAGATTGTTTTGTTTTGGGTTTTTTTTGCATGGGTATTTGATCCATTTGAATAACTGGTCTAATAATCCTTTACTTAGTAAAGTGTCACATGAAAATAATTGAATAATGTTTTTGGTATTGAAGGATGGGAGAAAAACATGGATCTATTAATTTATGAAAATACTATAGTCTGCTAGAAAAAGAACACAGCTTAAAGACATAAAAATAATAGTCTGTGGAAGAAAAACCATGTTGCACCTCAGATGTGGTTTGGCAAGGGATAGACATCTGAACATGATGCTGTCTGATTGCATTTTGCTAACACAAGATGGTAGAAAGATATAGGAATTGGTAAATGTCATGTTTTCCAAAAGGATATCCCAGTGATTGGCTCCCAGATCCTACCCATATACTAGAATTGGTATTTTCCTTAATGAAATAGAGGCCAAAAAGAGCATACAAAGAATGAAAAAATAAACAAAATTGGCAATCCCCTGGCAAATCTGACTAAAACTTGAAGGAAAAAGACCCAAATTAGTAAAATCAAAAATGAAAAAGAGTAGATAACAACAAACACCAAAGAAATCCAGGGCATCATCAGAGACTACTTTGAGAACCTATATTCCAATAAATTTGAAAATCTTAAAGAAATGGGCAAATTTCTAGGTACTTATGCCCATCCAAAATTGAACCAAGAAGATATTAGCAACCTAAATAGATCTATAATGTAGTAATGAAATTGAAGCAGAAATGAAGTATCCCAAAAAAGAAAAGTCCAGCACCTACAGATTCTCTGCTGAATTCTACCAGATCTTTAATGAAGAACTAAAACAAACACTTCTTAAACTTTTCAATGAAATAGAAAGGGAAAGAACACTGCCTAAATCATTCTATAAAGCCAGTATGACTATCATCTCAAAACTGGACAAAAATACATCCAAAAAGGAGAACTATGAGCCAATCTCCTTAATGAACATTGATGCAAAAATCCTCAATAAAATAATGGCAGACTAAATTCAACAACATATCAGAAAGTTCATTCATCATGACCAAGTCAGCTTCATCCCAGGGATGTAGGGATGTTTCAAAATACACAAATTAATAAATGTAATACAGCATATTAACAGAAGCAAAGACAACTTTATCATCTCAATAAATGCCAAAAAAGCCTTCAATAAGATTCAACACAATTTCATTATAAAAGCTCTAAGAAAACTAGTACTAGAAGCAATGTACTTCAATAGTATAAAGGTTTTATATAACAAACCTATTGCAAACATCATACTTGATGGTGAAAAACTGAAATAATTTCCCCTAAAGTCAGGAATGAGACAAGGGTACCCATTCTCCCCACCCCTATTCAACATAGTCCTGGAATTCCTAGCCAGAGCAATAAGGCAAGAAGAAGAAATAAAAGGAATCCAAACAGGTAAAGCAGTAATGAAACTATCCCTATTTGCAGATGACATTATCCTATACCTCAAAGACCCAAAAAAACACCACCCAAAAATTCCTGGATACCATAAACTGCTTCAGCAATCTAGCAGGATACAAAATCAGCTTACAAAAATCAGTAACCTTTCTATATACCAACAATGAACAAATTGAAAGAGAATATAGGAAATCAATTCCATTTACCATAGCTTCAAAAAAAATCAAAACCTAGAAATAAACTTAACAAAGGATGTAAATGACCTCTATAAGGAGAACTACAAACCATTGAAGAAAGAGATTGAGGAAGACTATAGAAGAAGGAAAGATCTCCCATGCTCATGGATTGGCAGAATCAACATAGTAAAAATGGCTATATTACCAAAAGCAATCTACATGTTCAATGCAATTCCCATCAAAATCCCAATGACACTCATCACAGAGATTGAAAAATCTTCCCTAAAGTTCATTTCAAAACACAAAAGACCATGAATAGCCAAGGAAATACTCAGCAAAAAGAGCAATGCTTTACGTATCACAATACCAGACTTCAAACTATACTACAGAGCCATAGCAACAAAAACAGCATGGTATTGGCACAAAAACAGATATGAAGGCCAGTGGCACAGAATAGAAGACCCAGATATGAATCCACACAGCTATGCCCACCTTATTTTTGACAAAGTTGCCAAAAAAATACAATGGAGAATGGACAGCCTTTTCAAAAAATATTGCTGAGAAAAGTGGCTATCTGTCTGCAGAAAACTGAAACTAGATCCATGCCTGTCACCCTGTACCAGTAGCAATTCAAAGTGGATTAAGGACCTTAACATCAGACCAAACCTTAAAGTTAGTACAGGAAAGAGCAGGGAATACCCTGGAAGCTACAGGTATAGGCAAGGACTTCCTCAGTAGAACTCAAATGGCCCAGCAACTAAGAGAAAGGATTGACAAATGGGACTACATGAAATTTAAAAGCTTCTGCATAACAAGAGAAATTGTCTCTAAATTGAAGAGACCACCCACAGAATGGAAGAAAATCTTTGCTAGCTATACATCAGACAAGGGATTGTAAGCAGAATATACAGGGAAGTCAAAAAACTAAACACCCCAAAAATCAATGAACCAATAAAGAAGTGGACAAGTGAACTAAACAGAACCTTCTCAAATGAAGAAGTCCAAAAGGCCAAAAATCCCATGAAAAAATGCTCACCATCCCTGGCCATAAAGGAAATGCAAATCAAAACCACATTAAGATTCCACCCCTCACCTGTTAGAATTGCTGCCATCAAGAACATGAACAACAAATGTTGGTGAGGATGTGGGAAAAAGGAACCCTCATACACTGCTAGTGGGAATGTAAGCTAGTGCAACCACTTTGGAAAACACTCTGGAGGCTTCTTAAAAAATAAACATAGATCTGCTATATGATCCAGCAATACCACTCCTTGGGATATTCCTGAAGGAATTCAACTCAGGTTATTACAAAGGCACCTGCACACCCATGATTATTGCAACACTATTCACAATAGCCAAGCTGTGGACATAGCCAAGATGCCCAGTACTGATGAATGGATTAAGAAAATGTGATATTTACACACAATAGAATTTTACTCAACTACAAGAATGAAATTTTGTCATTCACAAGTAAACAGATGGAACTGGAGAACATCATCTTAAGCAAAGTTAGTCAGGCTCAGAAGGCCAAAAATCTCATGTTCTCTTGCATATGCAAATTATAGAGCTGAAACAAATACAGTAGTATTATTGGACATGGGTCACACACTGAGGGTAGAACGCACGTGGAAGGAATAGGGAAGGGGAAGGAAACCTAAAACTTGAATGTGATTGATGTGCTTATTGTAGAGGAGTGAATACAGTAATCTTAAACTGACAGAGGCCACTATGGGAAGGGGACCAGGAAGTAATGAAGAGGTCTGGTAGAGATGAACCAATGTGGGTTGTAATACACATGTACATGGTAGCAACACTAAGAATCTCTCTGTATAGCTATTTTTATCTCAAACTAGCAAAAATGCTATATTTTTCTTATTATCACTTATGTTTTCTCTTCAACAAAATCAGAGAACAAGAGGGCAGGGGATGGGGGGTGAGGGGGAAGGTGGCCCAAATAATGTATACACATGCAAGTAAATGTAAAAATGATAAAATTTTAGAAAAAGGAATTGATGTTTTCCTGAAGGTAAGTAATTCTGTACTACTAACCAATTATTTGTTTTGTCTTTCAAACATTAAGTTTTAAATTACTTGCAAATATTTTAAAGTCTTGATATTTCCTATAAATATCTAAATTTTTAATTTTGCATGAGAGTTTTTAAAAAGATTAAGAACATCAGGCCTGCATTTGTAGCAGTCAGTGAGAGAAATATTTTTGCATAAAACAGGTATTCTTCATTTCAACTCGACTTTTTATGCATCCCCATTATCAAATTCATATCATTTGTACAGATTCCTTCCCAGTAGAGATTTGAGTTTATTAACTAGAGGATAAATTTTGCAGTCTGAAAGAATCAATTCACTCCAACTTCCTACATTTACTATTTAACTTTTTACAATATGCACAATCTTTGTGCACTCTACTTTCCTCATCTCTCAAAAGAGGATAAAATGCCATTTCAGTTGTCATGATGGTTAAATGACATCATATTTGAATATTAATTAATATAAACATTGGAGTTCAGGTACCTTTGTTGTAAGCTGATTTATATTCTTTTGGGTACATCCTTAAGTGTGGAATTGCTGGATCATATGGCATTTCTAGTTTCAGTTTTTTGAGGAGACTCCATATTGTTTTCCATAGTAGTCAACATTTTACATTCCCACCAACAATGAATGAGGGTTCCTTTCTCCCTCACATCTTCACCAAAATTTGGTGTTGTTTGTGTTCTTGATTTAGCCATTCTAACAGGAGTGAGGTGGAATTATAATGTGTTTTGTTTATTTGATTGGTTGGGTTTTTATTTTTTACTGTTGTGCAGGAAGTACATTGTGGCATTATAAAAGTTTTTACAATATATCAAATATATCATACTTCAATTCACCCCATCCACCATTCTCCTTTATCCTCTCCTCCTCTCATTCCTGGAATAGTTTCAACAGGTATCATTTTCCTATTTGCATAATATGGGATTTGTACTATATTCACAGTGTTTGTACTATATTCACTCTCCCACACCCTTTCCCCAAATCCTCCTCCCTCCCTTCCTCCCACTTGTACCAACCATCCTGCTAGGTATGACCCATTCAGCCTTCCTGTTCTCTGATTTTGTAAAAGAAAAAAATGACATTTTATTTAACATAGCTACACAGGGAGTTTTCTTGTAACATTTCCCTGTATATATATATATATATATATATAAAAACCCAAATTAGCTCATCTCCTCCATTTTCCTTCTTTCTACCTTAGTCTCCTTCTTATGGTGATTTCAACAGGTTAAAAATTCTATATACATTCTTGTATAGAGCATAAGTCAACCATATTCACCCTCTTGACTTCCTTCTTTTACCCTCCCCCTCTCATCTGTAAATCCCCTTTGTGTGACCTGTTTTTCATAATATTGCTGTATTTGTATTAGATCTATATTCCACTTATGAAAGAAAACACGTGGCTTTTGGTTTTCTGAATCTGATTTACTTCACTTAAGATGATGTTCTCCAGTTCCATGCATTTGCCTACAAATGATAAAATTTCATTCTGCTTTGTGGTTGAATAAAATTTCATTGTATACAAATCCCACATTTGCTTAATCCATTCATCAGAAGTGGGGCATCTTGGCTATTTTCATAGCTTAGCTATTGTGAATAATGCTGCAGTAAACATGAGTGTGTAGGTACCTTTATTGCAACATGACTTATATTTCTTCGGTATAATACGAGAGGTGGAATTGCTGGATTACATGGAAGTTCTACTTTTAGTTTTTTGAGAAATCTCCATACTCTTTTTCCACAGTGGTTGTACTAATTTACATTCCCACCAGCAGTGTATGAGGGTTTCTTTTTCCCCACATCTTTGCCAACATTTGTTGCTGTTTGTGTTCTTGTAATGTGGTTTTGATGTCCATTTCTTTTACGAGCAAGGATGTTGAACATTTCTTCATGTGTTTTTTTGGCCATTTGGATTTCTTTGAAAAACCTCTGTTCAATTCATTTGCCTATTTCATCATTGAATCATTGATTTTTTTTGGAGGTTTAGTTTTTCAAGCTCCCTGTATTTTCTGGGTATCAGTCCCTTGTCAGATGAATAGCTAGCAAAGATTATTGCAGCATTGCTCACAATAGATATGCTATGGAAACAGTCAACATGTCCAACAACTAATGAATGGATTAAGAAAATATGGTATTTATAGACAATGGAATTTCATTCTGTTATAAAAAGAGACTGACATGTTGTCATTTGCAGGCAAATGGATGGAATATCTTAAGTGAAATTAGCCAGGTTCTGAAAACCAAAAGCCACATGTTTTCTTTCATAAGTGGAATATAGACCTAATACAAATACAGAAATATTATGAAAACTAGTTCACATTAGGGGAAAGTCACTAAGGAGAGAGGGACGGTAAAAGAAGGGAGCTAAGAAGGTGAATATGAGTAATGTGCTTTCCACACAAGAATGAATATAGAATTTTTAAACCTGTCAAAATCACCATAAGAACAGAACTAAGATAGAAAGGAGAAAAATAGAGAGGATGAACCAATTTGGGTTCTAATACATATATACATGGAAATGTCAAAATGAAATACCTGGTATAGCTATCTTAAACAAACAAAAATGTCTTTCTTCAAAGACAGAGAACAGGAAGGTACAACAAGTCCTGTCTAGCATTAGTACCTATGGCAGGGGGAGGATATAAGGAATGGGTGCAAGAGGGAGAATATGGTGGAAATATTATGGACTCATGTATGAAAATGTAAAAAATGAAGCCTATTGAAACTATTCTAGGAATAGCAGGAGAGGGACAAAGGAGAATAATGAAGATTGCTTTGCTGTCTGTTTATCATTATCACTGTATTGTAAGAGCATTTGTAAATGTCACGATGTACCTCCAGCATAACAATAATATGATAAAGAAAGGGAAAAGAGAAAGTTAATTAGTATAATAGCTACCATATAAGTAGTTATTTTGTAAGCTTTTGAAAATTAACATAATTATATTCAATTGAATAACTACTAAGCTAAGTTGCAAAGTAGATAAAGTTAAATGCTAGCAGGGTAAAATATCTTTAATTAACCTTATATAGCAAAAATTTACCTCAAACAAGTTGTTAGTTTTAAACTAATCTGGCAATCTATTTTTATTACAGCTAGAGGTGAAGCAGTCTCAAAACTTCCAGATACATCAGAAATTTTTCCAGTATTGAGTCCATCAATTAGTGATATAATACTTCACTTAGATTTAGACAAAGTTGTTGGTAAGTACAGATATTTGTTTGGAAACAATAGAGCTTATCCTAAGAGTTAAAGTATTTTAACTGCATAGTTCTGGGGTTTGAAAAATAAAAGCAACAACAGGAAATTCAAAGAAGAGATAGCTATTAACTATTTTATGTGCCAATATTCATTTTTAAATTATGTGTTGTTTATTCCATCAAATAGC
Organism: Castor canadensis; assembly: GCF_047511655.1. NCBI lineage: Eukaryota > Metazoa > Chordata > Mammalia > Rodentia > Castoridae > Castor > Castor canadensis. The sequence goes on along the minus strand of NC_133400.1, from coordinate 50,678,420 downwards.
ACTAACCATGTAATGCTTAGTATGTTTACTTTTACCTGCTCATGAAACAACAACATACAGGGTCTTCTATGCACTATATATTTTTATAACATGAACTATATGATATGATTCATTTTTTGAGTACATGGGTTCATTACCTCACCCATATTTTGTATAATAAGATGGAATAGCAAACAGAACTAGCACCATATAGGTAATATTGTTGCTTTGCAGTCTGTTTATCATTAAAACAGGGGATTTCTGATGATGAAAAAGACAGTTAAAATGTGTAAGAAGTTGGAAAATATGCCAAAACTAGAGCTGGTGTGACAAGTGACTAAATAGTTTCCAAAAAAAAAACAGAAATGTTTTGTGATAGCTTTTAAGTCACCATCATAAAAACTACTGGAAAACATCAGTAAAATGGCACATGAGGAACTCCAAGCTGTCTTTTCCTGACAGAAAGTTGAAAAAAATAAGCAAAACCTATTACAGCCATTTTTTTGTATCTCTGGAAAGCATTCAAAGGTTTATAGCAATGAAGATATTGTACACTTAGGAAAAAGTCTCCTTCAAACTAGTAAGAACGTTTTGTGAACATGTTACAATACCCCAGTGAAAACTCAATCTGCAAAGAATGACTTTGAAGGGGAGCCCTTCAAATTAAAATGAAAGGATTCCAGAAAGAAATTTGAACCAGCTGAAGCAATAACAAAGCTAAGTATATGCACAAATAAAAAAACTAATATTGTAATTTTGGTTATAATGCCACTTTTGTACCTACAGCATTTAAGACCCCAAAGTAATGAGAATTTACTAAAAATAAAAATGAGTTCAAAATAATTTTTGATTTGAACTGGCAAAAAAAGTTTAATGAAATAATTGCTGAAGATTTCTCACAATTTGTACAAAATATGGACTTATTTAGCTCAAGAAATCCCAACTAGACTCAACCAAAGAGACCTTCCCCAAGGCACATTACACTCTCAAAAGTAAAGACAAAGAGAATTTTAAAAGTAGGAAAAGAAATGCATCAAGTCACATATAATGAAATCTTCACTTGATAACAGCAGATTTTTCAGCAGAATCCTTGCAGGCCAGGAGAAAATGGACTGATATGTTCAACTTGGCAAAAGATAAGATCTGCCAGTCAAAAATAGTACACCCAGCAAAGCTGTCCTTCAGAAATAAAGAAGAAATCACATGCTATAAACAAGTAAAACTTAGAAAGTTATCAATACTATATCTTCCTTATAAGTAATTCTTAGGGATTTCTTCAAGCAGAAATAAAAGGATAATAACCACTCTCATTAATACAGATGGCAATATAAAACTCACTGTAGAGTTAAATACACAGTCAAATCCAGAATATTCCAGTATTGTAATGAGAGTGTGTAAATCATACATACCCCTAGTGTGAATATTAAAAGTCAAAACTGACTGTGTAACCAAAACTACAATAATTTGTTAAGCACACAATATAAAAAGATATAACATGAAAAACATAAATAGTTCTTAATAAAGTATATTAACCCTGACTACTAAGGTGAATTTGTTTCACTTTTACATAAATACAGGGACATCAAGGAAGGTTTTAGAATATGAAATATTTACTGGCATGAATTACTTTTTCCATATTCATGAGTAAAGTTCAGTGGAAACTATACAACCAAAGCAGAACAAAGAATTATTCAGGGATGAAATTTTGTTTCATCCAAATTAGTAAATTGTTGGCTGTAAGCATATGCAGACATAGAACTCTTGGTGCAGAAACCTATAAATATTCATTGAAGTCCTATGGTGAATTACAGCAGCTATGACTTTAATAGGTGCACATACTTTATGCATGTATTAATTATAGAATTGTTTCCTCCACTTCTCCTCATCCAATTTTTTTCTGTCTTTAGATGTTAGCTTTAGAATTTAGTTATAATTTGAAACACATCCAGTCTAGTTGAAAAGGAACAACTACTACATAAAGAGGCTTGAGGGAAGTGGATCAAGTGGTAGAGCACTTGTCTGACAGAAGTGAGAAACTGAGTTTAATCTCCAGTACTCATTACCATATAAATAAGGTTCCTAGATTTTAGATATACATGAATAGTTTGGGGACTTCATGTCTTCATTTTAGGGGAGTCATCAGAGGAAAGAGTGGAAAAAGATGCTGATAGCATGTTTGATTTCAAATAAATACCTTTCTTTCCTTTGCTCTTAACTTATGCTCACAAAAGTGCTGGATTTAATACCTCCTATGTCAGCTAAATTTTAGTTTGGTTTGATAAAAGGGAGGCACTGCAGGAGAATGCAGACTGAAGGGAGTGGGGAACTTTTTTCACTTTATTGAGTGGCATCTCCTTGGTAGATGTAGCCTAGGCCAAACAGACCTTCAGGGTCACAAACCTTCACTAGCAGCCCCTGCCCTGTTTTCAGTTACTGGTATGTGATTTTTGTTCTATGCACTCCTATACAGATTGCTTTTTCAGACCACAGTACAACTGAACTATAAATCAGTAACAAATATGTCATTCACAAAGTTTCCATAAGTTGAAAATTAAGCATTATCTAATGGGTCATAAAATAGAAAATATTTTCTAATCAAATAAAATGTAGCATTGTATCTCAAAGTAGTTGAATACACAAGGCTAAAGCCTTGACTAGCAGCATATTTATACCTCGTATGTTTATACATAGTGATCTGGACTATAAATGGAAAACTTCATCCATGAAGAATATCACCAAACACCATTTGAATGCAGAATTTAAAATATATATATACATATATATATATATATATATATATATATATATATATATACTTATATATAAATTTAAAGTATACTACATCCAAGATGGTGACTAGAGGGAAGAAGCAGACAGCATGAGCTCTGGAAATCAAAAATTGTGCTGAGACACTAGAACCACACTTGGCAGAAAAAAACCACCAAGAATAATCCTGAACCCCCAGCCCATACAAAACTTCTCCACGCCATGTTAACTGAGAAAACAGTGAGGGTTCCCACACCACCAGACTGTAGCTCCAAACCTGCTTGGGAGACTCAGACCAACAGATGAGCAAATAAGTGACACACAATATTCCCACAGCTACCCCTGGGATAAAACAGCACAGCCCCCTAGACAGACTGACCCCTACCCCACAAAGAAAACAACACTAAGTAATAAACAAGGAACTGAAAAGGAACATGTAGCAGAGGGAGCGGGATGCTCTGAGCACACCAGAGAAGGGGAGAGGGGCAAGGAGATGATCTCTGTGCAAACTTTCAGTAAAAACAGACTGGAAAAGCAGAAGGGCTGACAGTGGGCTGGGGATAAGCCACTGCCTGAAATAGGGCAGATAACAGTCCACAAAGCTCATCTCCTGAGCCAGTGAGCAATATCCAAAGTAAAATTACTTTGCAAAATTGAAAAACAGTCAGTAAACCAGCATAACACAGTGACAGCAGAGAGCCAGCTGACAGATCTCTGACCTTGCCCCAGAGAAAGAATGTGAGGCAAAGAAACAAGCCCCCAATAAACCAACACATCAAAAACCCAACTCCAAAGAGGACACCTAGTGGGCCACAGAGCTGATTCTAGAACCTGAGGAAAAGTCACACCTCACTGAGGGAGGAGCTGACTAAGCAGCTGGTGCTGAAAGACAGGAAAAAAAAACTGGCAAGTCTTCCCCAACCACCTGGCGAGACTAAGACAGAGCTTCTACTTAAATACCAACACAAGGGCTAGATGTTGAAAAAGAAACACCAGAACAACTAACACTGAAATTCTATTGTTCCTGAACCTGGAATTGTTTTTATGTGTTTGTTTGTTTTGTTCCCATCAGATCTCCATGTTTATTTCTTTGGTTCTCTCGTTTTTTTTTTTTTTTCTTTTTTTCTTTATTTCTTTGTTTTGCTAGTTTTACTATTGCAAGTTAGCTAATAACAATTACACACAGACCAGGGACAGAAACAGCACCAAGTGGAGCAATGGAAAGATGAAAAAGGGATCGAAACCATTCTCCCCCCCAAAATAAATTAATACAGGATTCAGAAGAAAATGAGGAAAACAGAAACACAGTTCCATACACCAACAAAACAATGATAAACTATGCCAAGGAACCCAACAAAGCCCTCAAGAACACCATGAGAAAAGAAATCATGCAAAAAATCACTGAGAATTTCATGGAGATGTTACTAGACATGGTCAACCAAAATGTACAGGAGGAAATCAAGAAATTCCAAGAAAACAAAAATAAAGAATATGAAAAGACACAAAAACAAACAAATAAACTCACAGGAGACCAAAGTAAATACCAAAGTGAAACAGAAAACACCATAAATAGAGAGATAAATGAATTAAGTATGAAAACTGACAATATTAAAGGGGAAGTGACCCATGATATGGAAAACCCTCAGAAAAGAGAATGGAACAGAAATACAAAACACAATGGAAAGCCACTCCAGCAGAATAGAACAAGCAGAAGACAGAATCTCAGAACTTGAAGATGAAATGGAAACTAAAGGAAAAACTGAAGTGCTATTAGTCAAACAACACAAGACATGTGAAAGGAATATGCCAGAATTCACTGACTCCATCAAAAGACCAAACCTGAGAATCATGGGCATTGAATAATGAGAAGAGGTAAAAGCAAAAGGAATTAGTAATATATTCAACAAAATAATAACAGAAAATTTCCCATATCTAGAGAAAACTATGCCCACTCAGGTACAGGAAGCCACCAGGACACCAAACAGACTTGACCAAAATAGAACTACCCCATGACATATTATCATTAAAACAAGTACAGAGAATAGAGAAAGAATATTGAAGGCTGTAAGAGAGAAAAAATAAATAACATACAAAGGTAAACCAATAAAAATCACAGCTGATTTCTCAAAGGAAACCTTAAAAGCAAGAAAAGCATGGAGTGAGGTCTTCTTGGAACTAAATGAAAATAACTTCAAACCAAGGATACTCTACAAAGAAAAACTATTATTCAACATAGATGTAGCAATAAAAGTCTTATACGATCAGCAGAAGCTAAAATAATATATAATAACAAAGCCACCACTACAAAAGATTCTTCTAAGAATCCTGCACACAGAAAATGGAAAACATACAAACCGCAAAAGGACAGGCAGTACCAAACCACTGGAGAAGAAAAGGACGAAAGTAGAGAGTAATAGTGATTCAGCTGCACATAGTCAAACCCTTCAACAAAAAAAAACAACTAAATGACAGGAATCACCAACCAACACTGAATGTTGACAGACTTAATTCCCCCATAAAAAGACATCGCTTGGCAAAGTGGATAAAAAAGGAAGATCCAACAATCTGCTGTCTAAAGGAGACTCATCTCATTGATAGAAACAAGCACTGGCTGAGGGTGAAAGGCTGGAAGAAGATTTTCCAAGCCAGTGGCCCCCGAAAACAAGCAGGGATAGCAATACTTACCTTGGACAGAATAGACTTCAAACTTACATTGATCAAATGAGATAAAGAAGGACACTCCATACTAGTAAAAGGGGAAATAAACAAAAAGGAAATAACAATTATCAACCTATATGTACCCAATGTCAATGCACCCAATTTCATCAAACATACTCTGAAAGACCTAAAAACATATACAGACCCAAATACAGGGGTAGTGGGAGAATTTAATACCCCCTGATCACCAATATATAGGTCATCCAAACAAAAAATCAATGAAGAAATTCTAAACCTAAATCACACCACAGATCAAATGGACCAAGCTGATGTCTACAGAATATTTCATCCAGCCTCTGCACAATATACATTCTTCTTAGCAGATCATGGAACCCTCTCCAAAACTGACCTTATCTTAGGGCACAAAGCAAGCCTCTGCAAATATAAGAAAATAGAAATAATCCCATATATTCTGTCTGATCATAATGCATTAAAACTAGAAATCAACAACAACAAAAAAACAGTAAAACACATGAGAACAATTTGAAGCTGAACAACACATTGCTCAATGATCAATGGGTCATTGATGAAATAAAAGAGGAAATTAAAAGGTTCCTGGAAGATAATGAAAATGGAAACACAACCTACTGGAACCAGCAAAAGCTGTCCTAAGAAGAAAGTTTATAGCCATGACTGCATATATTAAAATGACAGAAAGAACTCAAATCAAAGACCTAATGCTATATCTCGAACTCCTAGAAATACAAGAACAAGCAAATCCCAAAACAAGCAGAAGGAGAGAAATAATAAAAATAGGGGTGGAAATTAATGAAATAGAAACAAAAAAAACCATACAAAGAATCATTGAAACCAAAAGATGGTTCTTTGAAAATATAAATAAGATTGACAGACCCCTGGCAAAACTGACTAAAATGAGGAGAGAAAAAACACAAATCAGTACAATCAGAAATGCAAAGGGGAGATAAGAACAAACACCACAGAATCCAGGAAATCATCAGAGACTACTTTGAGAACCAATATTCTAATAAATTTGAAAATCTTGAAGAAATGGACAGATTTCTAGATACTTAAAACCATCCAAAATTGAACCAAGAGGATATTAATCACGTGAATAGATTTATAACACAAATGAAATTGAAACAGCAATATAGCGGATAGATTCTCTGCTGAATTCTATCAGACCCTTAAAGAAGAAATAATACTAACCCTCCTTAAAGTGTTCTATGAAATAGAAAGGGAAGGAACACTACCCAACTCATTTTATGAAGCCAATATTACTCTCATCCCAAATCCATACAAAGATACCTCCAAAAAGAACTATAAGCCAATCTCCTTATGAACATTGATGCAAAAAAACTCAAGAAAATAATGGCAAACCGAATCTAACAACCCATCAGACTGATCATCCACCACGACCAAGTCGGCTTCAACCCACGGATGCAGAGGTGGTTCAACATATGCAAATCTATAAATGTAATACAGCACATTAATAGAAGCAAAGACAAAAACAACTTGATCATCTCAATAGATGCAAAAAAAGCCTTCGACAAGATCCAACACCACTTCATGATAAAAGCTTAAGAAAAAAAGGAACAGAGGAAAATACCTCAAAATTGAAAATGTTATATATGACAAACCTATACCCAATATCATACTTAACAGTGAAAAACTGAAACCATTTCCTCTAAAATCAGGAATGAGACAAGGGTGCCTACCATCCCTAGTCCTATTCAACATAGTACTGGAATTCCTAGCCAGAGTAATTAGGGAAGAAGAAATAAAAGAAATTCAAATAGGTAAAGAAACTGTCAAAATATCCTTATTTGCAGACGATATGATCCTATACCTTAAAGACCCAAAAATCTCTACCCAAAAACTCCTAGACACCATAAATAGCTACAGCAAGGTGGCAGGATACAAAATCAACTTACAAAAATCATTAGCTTTTCTATACACAATAATGAACAAAGAGAAAGAATATATGGAAATAATTCCATTTACAATAGCCTCAAAAAAAATCAAATACCTAAGAGTAAACTTAACAGAAGATGTGAATGACCTCTAGAAGGAGAACTACAAACCCCTGAAGAAAGAGGTTGAGGAAGTGTACAGAAAGTGGAGAGATCGCCCATGCTCATGGATTGGTAGAATCAACATAGTAAAAATGGCTGTAGTCCCCAAAGCAATCTACATGTTTAATGCAATTCCCATCAAAATCCCAATGACATTCATCAAAGAGATTGAAAAATCTACCCTTAAATTTATTTGTAAACATAAGAGACCACGAATAGCCAAGGTAATACTCAGCAAAAATAACAATGCTGGAGGTATCACAATACCTGACTTCAAACTATATTACAAGGCAATAGCAATAAAAACAGCATGGTACTGGCACATAAACAGCTAGACACCATAAACAGCTACAGCAAGGTGGCAGGATACAAAATCAACTTAGTAAAATCATGAGCTTTTCTAGACAACAACAATAAACTGAGAAGGAATATATGGAAACAATTTCATTCACAATAGCCTCAAAGAAGATCAAATACCTATGAGTAGACTTAACAAAGGATGTGAATGACCTCTACAAGGAGAATTACAAACCCCTGGAGAGAGAGATCTAGGAAGATTACAGAAGATGGAAAGGTCTCTGCTTCTCATGAATTGGTAGAATCAACATAGTAAAACTGGCTATACTTCCAAAGGCAATCTACATCTTTAATGCAATTCCCATCAAAATCCCAATGACATTCATCACAGACATTGAAAAATCTACCCTAAAGTTCATTTTTAAACACAAGAGACCACTAATAGCCAAGGCAATACTCAGCAAAAAAGAGCAATGCTGAGGTATCACAATACCAGACTTCAAACTATATTACAAAGCAATAACAATAAAAACAGCATGGTACTGGCACAAAAACAGACATAAAGACCAATGGAATAGAATAGAGGACCCAGATATGAATCCATACAACTACACCCACATCATTATTGACAAAGGTGCCAAAAATATACTATGGAGAAAAGACAGCCTCTTCAAAAAAATGTTGCTTGGAAAAGTGGTTATCTGTCCAAAAAAACCTAAAACTAGATCCATGTCTATCACACTGTACTACTATCAACTCAAAATGGATCAAGGACCTTAATATCAGACCCGAAACTCTGAAGTTAGTACAGTAATGAGCAAGAAATACTCTGGAAGTAATAGGTATAGGCAAAGACTTCCTCAATAGAAAACCAGCAGTCCAGCAACTAAGACAAAGGATGGACAAATGGGACTTCATAAAATTAAAAAGCTTCTACACAACAAAAGAAATGGTCTCTAAACTGAAGAGACCACCCACAGAGTGGGAGAAAATATTTGCCAGCTATACATCAGAAAACGGGCTCATAATCAGAATATACAGGGAACTAAACAAACTAAACTCTCCCAAAATCAAGGAACCAATAAAGAAATCTGAACTGAACTAAACAGAACTTTCTCAAAAGAAGAAATTCAAATGGCCAAAAAACACATGAAAAAATGCTCCCCATCTCTGGCCATAAAGGAAATGCAAATCAAAACAACACTAAGATTCCACCTCACCCCTGTCAGAACAGCCATCAACTAAAATACCACCAACAACAGGTGTTGGTGAGGATGTGGGGAAAAAGGAACCCTGGTACACTGCTGGTGGGATTATAAGCTGTTGCAACCACTCTGGAAAAAAATTTGGAGGCTTCTTTAAAATCTAAACATAGACCTGCATTATGATCCAGCCATCCCACTCTGGGGATATACCCAAAGGAATGTGACACATGTTACTCCAGAGGCACCTGCACACCCGTGTTTATTGCAGCACTATGCACAATAGCCAAGTTATGGAAATAACCAAGATGTGCCACTACTGATAAATGGATCAAGACAATGTGGTATTTATACACAATGGAATACTACTCGGCCATGAAGAAGAATGAAATCTTATCATTTGCAGGTAAATGGATGGAATTAGAGAACATCATTCTGAGCAAGGTTAGCCAGGCTCAGAAGACCAAAAATCACATGTTCTTCCTCATATGCGGACTTTAGATCTAGAGCATATACAGCAATGTTGTTGGACTTGGGTCACATGCTAAGGGGAAAGCATATATGGGAGGTATGGAGGTAGGTAGGAAACCCAAAACATGAAAGTATTTAATATCCCAACTGCAGAAGAATACAGAAACCTTAAAGTGATAGAGGTCAATATGGGAAGAGGGTCAGGAATAGTGTAAAGGTCAGGTAGAGATGAATCAACTTGCATTGTAACACATTTGTACATGGAAGCAATGCTAGGAATCTCTTTGTATACCTATCCTTATCTCAACTTGCAAAAAATGCTTCATCTTTCTTATTATTGCTTATGTCTTCTTTTCAACAAAATTAGAGATAAGGGCAGAACAGGTTCTGCCTAGAAGTGAGGGGAGTGGAAGGAGATGAAGGGGGTGGAGGACGGGAGAAACAACCCAAAAATGTATGCGCATGTGTAAAAGTGAATAAAAAATAAATGAATGAATAAATAAATAAATAGTAAATAACGAAATGATTTTTTAAAAAGGAAATTCATCCTAAAGAAGCAAATAAATACACAAAATAAAAAATAAAGTATATATATATAATTATATTATATATATTAAATTATATAATTTCCAGAAATGATCAACAGTACTAAGTTTATACGTTTTCAAAACAGATTCTGGAAAGAGCACCATTTGAAGTTGCTTGTAATCTGTGTTCTTATTCTTAGCTCACTTCAAATGGGTAAATTTCTACACACATATAACCAATCAGAATTGAACCAAGAATATATTAACCACCTAATAGATCTCTAACAACAATGTGATTGAAGCAGTAATAAAAGGTCTGTCTTCAAAGAATACCCCAGGACCTGGTGGATTCATTGCTGAATTGAACCAGATCTTTAAAGAAGAAGCAATAGTCCACAAACACTCCCAGGAAATAGTAAGAGAAGGAACACTACCAAACTCATTCTATAGAGCCAGTACTACACTCATTCCAAAACCCAATAAAGATGAAAATAAAAGACAATTATGACCAATATCTTTAATAAACACAGATGCAAAAATTTTCAACAAAATTCTGGCAAACTGAATTTAACCACACATCAATAAGATCATACACCATGACCAGGTTGGTTTCCTTCCATGGATGCAAGTATGACTCAACATACACAAATCTATAAATGTAAACCAGCATATAAACAGAAGCAAGGAAAAAAAATCACATGATCATCTCAATAGATGAAAAAGCCTTCAACAAAATTCAGCACCCTTTCATGACAAAAGCACTGAAGATACTAGGAAAAGAAGGTATGCTCCTCAACATAATAAAGTTTATATGCAACAAACCTGTAGCCAACATTATACTAAATGGAAAACAACTGAAACCATTCCCACTAAAGTCAGGAATGAGACCAGGGATGACCACTTTCCACACTCCTATTCAATATTGTTTTGGAATTCCTAGCCAGAGCATTAAGATAAAAGCAAGAAATAAAAGAGGTTAAAATATGAAACGAAGAAATCAAACTATCCTTATTTGCAGTTGATATGATTCTATACCTAAAAGACCTTAAAAATTCCACCAAAAACTCTTAGAAAGCATAATTTCCTTTGGCAAAGTACCAGGATACAAATTTATATACAGAAATTAATAGACTTTCTATATACCAACAATGAGCAGAATGGGAAAGAAATGAGGGGAAAATCCCTCATTTAATGAAAATAAATGAATAAATTAATAAATTAATTAAATAATGAATAAATTTAATGAAGGAAACCAAAGACCTTTTCAATGAAACCTATAAATCACTGATGAGAAAAATTGAAGAAGACATCAGAAGATAGAAAGATCTCTCATGCTCATGGATTAGCAGAATCAATATGATGATAGTATGAAAGCAGTCATCCTACCAAAAGCATTCTACCTGTTCAATGCAATTCCTATCAAAATCCCAATGTCATTCTTCACAAAGATAGAACAATCAATCCTAAAATTCATATGGATACACAAAGGACAGTTGCTAATAGTCATAGCAATTCTGAGCAAAAAGTCTTAATACTGTAGGCATCACAATTCCTGACTTCAAATCATACTACAGAGCCATAACAATAAAGACAGCATGCTATTGGCACAAAACCAGACATGAAAACCAATGGATTTGAACAGAAGTCCCAGGCATAAACCCACTTGGCTACTGCCAACTGATTTTTACCAATGGAGCCCAAAAACAAGATGGAGAAAAAACAGCCTCTTCAACAAATGTTTCTTGAAAAACTGTATATTCACATGTAGAAGACAGAAACCAGATCCCTGTCTCTCATCCTGTACCAAAATCAAATTGAAGTAGATCAAAGACCTTAACATAAGTAACTCTGAAACAACTCCAAGAAGTAGCAGGAAATACACTGGACCATACAGGCATAGAGAAAGGCTTCCTAAGTAGAAGTCCAATGGCTTAGCAAATAATAGAGAAAATAAAAGAAAGGATGAACAAATGGGACTGCATCAAACCAAAAAGCTCTGCACAGCAAAAGAAACAGTCACTGGACTTAAGTGACTGTCCACAAAATGGGAAAAAATCTTTGCCAGCTATTCATCTGATAAGGGACTAATATTCAGAATCTACAGGGAACTCAAAAAACTCAACCCCCAAAGAATGAATATTCAAATAAAGAAATGGGCACATGAATTGAATAGGGAGTTAGGGAGTTCTCAAAGAAGAGGTACAAATGGCCAATAAATACATGAAGAAGTGTTCAACTTCCCTGGCTATAAAAGAAATGCAAATAAAAACTAAGGTTTCATCTCAACCCAGTTAGAATGGCCATATTCAAGGGCAAAACAACAAATTCTCACAAGGATGCAGTGAAATAGGAACACTTATACATGGTTGGTGGGAATACAAATTAGTACAAGCATTATGAAATGCAGTATGAAGATTCCTCAAAAGGCTAAAAATAGAACTTTCATACGATCCGGTGATACTGCTCTTGGCCATACATCCAAAGAAACATAAGTCAGGATACAATAGAAACACTGCACACTGATGTTTCTCACAGCACAGTTCATAATAGCCAAGATATGGAAACAACCCAGATGCCCTACAACTGATGAATTGTACTCAACGAATGGAAGAATGAAACCATGTGATTTGAAGGTAAATGGATGCAATTGAAGGACATCATAGTAAGGAAAGTAAGCCAGGTTCAGAAAGACAAAGGCCACATTTTCTTGCATACATGAAAGATAGATCCAAAAGATAAATTTATACAAAACAAAGAAACATGGTCATATACAAACTTATATGTAGAGCACGTTCAATATAGTGGAACTATTCCACGGAACTCAGGGAAGGAGTGCAAGGAAAAGAGAATGATAGATTATCTACAATATTGTAAAACATAAGTTCCATGAACATAAAGGATTCAAGGCTATGTATTGAAGCAGATGGGAGGGAAGGAATAAGGAAGAGTAATGGGAGGGGTTGATTGGACCAAGGTAAAGTATACACTCAGTGGGGATATAGTGAAAAATTCTCTTGAACATTGACTTAGAAATTAATAAAGAGATGTGGATATAAAATAGGTACAGTAGGGAGGGTACTTGGGGGAAGAGAGGAGGGTGAACAAAGGAGATAAAGGTGAGGAAATATAGTTGATGGACTTCACATACCTATACAAAATAGTACAATGAAATCTCTTATAATTGCTCTAAGTGGGAAGGGGAGGGAGTCAAGGGGGAGAGACAATAGGGGTGGTCTAACCAATGTACAATACATGCCTATTTGGAACTGTCACAGTGAATCCCCAGTACAATGAAACTATCCCAATGAAAATATTTTTCAAAAAGAATCTTTCCATGTTCATTGCAAGTGAATTAGTAATTTTTCGTTACTTTTTTAAATTTTTATTGTTTTATTACTCATATGTGCATACAATGCTTGGGTCATTTCTCCCCCCTTCCCCACCCCCTCCCTTACCACCCACTCCGCCCCCTCCCTCTCCCCCCCACCCCCTCAATACCCAGCAGAAACTGTTTTGCCCTTATCTCTAATTTTGTTGAAAAGAGAATATAAGCAATAATAGGAAGGAACAAGGGTTTTTGCTAGTTGAGATAAGGATAGCTATACAGGAAGTTGACTCACATTAATTTCCTGTGCATGTGTGCTACCTTCTAGGTTAATTCTTTTTTATCTCACCTTTTCTCTACTTCCTGGACCACTTCTCCTATTGACCTCTGTTGCTTTTAAGGCATCTGCTTTAGTTTCTCTGCGTTGAGGTCAACCAATGCTAGCTAATTTTTTAGGTGTCTTACCTATCCTCACCCCTCCCTTGTGTGCACTTGCTATTATCGTATGCTGAAAGTTCAATCCCCTTGTTGTGTTTGCCTTTGATCTAATGGGCACATATGAGGGAGAACATGATTTTTGGCCTTTTGGGCCAGGCAAACCTAACTCAGAATGATGTTCTCAAATTCCATCCATTTACCAGTGAATGATAACATTTCGTTCTTCTTCATGGCTGCATAAAATTCCAATGTGTATAGACACCACATTTTCTTAATCCATTTGTCAGTAGTGGGGCATCTTGGCTATTTCCATAACTTGGCTATTGCGAATAGTGCCGCAATAAACATGGGTGTGTAGGTGCCTCTGGAGTAACCTGTGTCACAGTCTTTTGGGTATATCCCCAAGAGTGGTATTGCTGAATCAAATGGTCGATCAATATATAGATTTTCAAATGGCCTCCAAATTTTTTTCCAAAGTGGTTGTGCTAGTTCACATTCCCACCAACAGAGTAAGAGGGTTCCTTTTTCCCCACATCCTCGCCAACACCTGTTGGTGGTGGTGTTGCTAATGATGGCTATTCTAGCAGAGGTGAGATGGAATCTTAGTGTGGTTTTAATTTCCATTTCCTTTATTCCTAGAGATGGTGAGAATTTTTTTCTGTGTTTTTTGGCCATTGGAATTTCTTCTTTTGAGAAAGTTCTGTTTAGTTCATTTGCCCATTTCTTTATTGATTCATTAGTTTTGGGAGAATTTAGTTTTTTAAGTTCCCTATATATTCTGGTTATCAGTCTTTTGTCTGATGTGTAGCTGGCAAATATTTTCTCCCACTCTGTGGGTGTTCTCTTCAGTTTAGAGACCATTTCTTTTGATGAGCAGAAGCTTTGTAGTTTTATGAAGTCCCATTTATCTATACTATTTCTTAGTTGCTGTGCGGCTGGGGTTCCATTGAGAAAGTTCTTACCTATACCTACTAACTCCAGAGTATTTCCTACTCTCTCCTGTATCAACTTTAGAGTTTGTGGTCTGATATTAGGATCCTTGATCCATTTTGAGTTAATATTGGTGTAGGGTGAAATACATGGATCTAGTTTCAGTTTTTTGCAGACTGCTAACCAGTTTTCCCAGCAGTTTTTGTTGAAGAGGCTGCTTTTTCTCCATCGCAAATTTTTAGCGCCTTTGTCAAAGACAATTTGGTTATAGTTGCGTGGCTTCATATCTGGGTCCTCTATTCTGTTCCACTGGTCTTCATGTCTGTTTTTGTGCCAGTACCATGCTGTTTTTATTGTTACTGCTTTGTAATATAGTTTGAAGTCAGGTATCATGATACCTCCAGCATTGTATTTTTGGCTGAGTATTACCTTGGCTATTCGTGGCCTCTTGTGTTTCCATATACATTTCACGGTATTTTTTCAATCTCTTTAATGAATGTCATTGGAATTTTGATGGGAATTGCATTAAACATGTAGATTACTTTGGGGAGTATGGACAATTTTACTATGTTGATTCTACCAATCCATGAGCATGGGAGATCTCTCCACTTTCTATAGTCTTCCTCAATTTCTTTCTTCAGAAGTTTATAGTTTTCCTTGTAGAGGTCTTTCACATCTTTTGTTAGGTTTACACCTAGGTATTTGATTTTTTTTTTAGGCTATTGTAAATGGAATTGTGTTCATATATTCTTTTTCAGTTTGTTCATTATTAGTGTATAGAAATGCTAATGATTTTTCTATGTTGATTTTATATCCTGCTACCTTGCTATAGCTATTGATGATGTCTAGAAGCTTCTGAGTAGAGTTTTTTGGGTCTTTAAGGTATAGGATCATGTCATCTGCAAATAGGGAAATTTTGACAGTTTCTTTACCTATTTGTATTCCTTTTATTCCTTCTTCTTGCCTAATTGCTCTGGCTAGGAATTCCAGTACTATGTTGAATAGGAGCAGACATAGTGGGCATCCTTGACTCATTCTTGATTTTAGAGGGAATGGTTTCAGTTTTTCTCCATTAAGTATAATGCTGGCTGTAGGTTTCTCATATATAGCTTTTATAATGTTGAGGTACTTTCCTTCTATTCCTAGTTTTCTTAGAGCTTTTATCATGAAATGGTGTTGGATCTTACCAAAGGCTTTTTCTGCGTTTATTGAGATGATCAAGTGGTTTTTGTCTTTGCTTCTGTTAATGTGGTATGTTACATTTATTGATTTTCATATGTTGAACCACCCCTGCATTCCTGGGATGAAGCCTACTTGGTTGTGGTGAATAATCTTTTTGATGTGTTGTTGAATTCGGTTTGCCATTATTTTGTTGAGGATTTTTCATCAATGTTCATTAAGGAGATTTGCCTATAGTTCTCCTTTTTGGAGGTGTCTTTGCCTTGCTTTGGGATAAGTGTAATACTGGTTTCATAAAATGTGTTTGGCAGTTTTCCTTCTCTTTCTATTTCATGGAACAGTTTAAGGAGGGTTGGTATCAGTTCTTCTTTAAAGGTCTGATAGAATTCAGCAGAGAATCCATCAGGTTCTGGACTTTTCTTTTTGGGGAGACTTTTGATTGCTGCTTCAATTTCACTATGTGTTATAGACCTATTCAGGTGACTAATTTCCTCTTGGTTCAGTTTTGGATGATCATATGTATCTAGAAATCTGTCCATTTCTTTAAGATTTTCAAATTTATTTGAATATAGGTTCTCAAAGTAGTCTCTGATGATTTCTTGTACTTCCATGGTGTTTTTTGTTATCTCCCCTTTTGCATTCCTGATTCTACTAATTTTGGTTTTATCTCTCCTCACTTTAGTCAGGTTTGCCAGGGGTCTATCATCCTGTTTGTCTTTTCAAAGAGCCAACTTTTTGTTTCATTAATTCTTTGTACTTTTTTTTGTTTCTATTTCATTGATTTCAGCTCGTATTTTTATTATTTCTCTCCTGCTATTTGTTTTGTGATTTGCTTGTTCTTATTTTTCTAGGAGTTTGAGATGTATCATTAGGATCTTTCAGTCTTTTTAATAAATGCACTCATGTCTATAAACTTTCCTCTCAGGACTGCCTTTGCTGTGTCCCATAGGTTCCAGTAGTTTTTTTATTTTTTTCATTTTCATTGACTTCCACGAACTTTTTAATTTCCTCTTTTATTTCATCAATGATACATTGTTCATTAAGTAATGAGTTATTTAATTTCCAGCTGTTTGCATGTTTTTTGTCTTTACTTTTGTTGTTGAGTTCTACTTTTACTGCATTGTGATCAGATAGTATGCACGGTATAATTTCTATTTTCTTATATTTGCTGAGGCTTGCATTGTGCCCCAGGATATGATCTATTTTGGAGAAGGTTCCATGGGCTGCTGAGAAGAATGTATATTGTGTAGAAGTTGGATGAAATGTTCTGTAGACATCAAGTAGATCCATTTGACCTATTGTGTATTTTAGATCTTGGATTTCTTTATTGATTTTTTGTTTGGATGACAATGGGGTGTTAAAGTCTTCCACAACCACTGTGTTGGAGTTAATGTATGCTTTTAGGTCTTTCAGGGTATGTTTGATGAAATTGGGTGCATTGACATTGGGTGCATACAGGTTGATAATTATTATTTCCTTTGGTCTATTTCCCCTTTTATTAATATGGAATGTGCTTCTTTATCTTGTTTGATCAATGTAGGTTTGAAGTCTACTTTGTCAGAGATAAGTATTGCTACTCCTGCCTGTTTTCGGGGGCCATTGGCTTGGTAAATCTTCTTCCAACCTTTCATCCTAAGCTTATGCTTATTTCTGTCAGTGAGATGTGTCTCCTGTAAGCAACAAATTGTTGGATCTTCCTTTTGAATCCATTTTGTCAAGCAGGGCCTTTTGATGGGTGAATTAAGTCAGTTAACATTAGTGTTAGTACTGATAGGTATGTGGTGATTCCTGTCATTTAGTTGTCTTAGTTGTTTGAAGGTTTGATTTTGTGTACCTAAGTTGAGGTTACTGTCTACTTTCTTGCTTTTTCTTTTCCTGTGGTTTGATGCTGCCTGCCCTTTCATGGTTAAGTTGGGTTTCACTTTCTGAGTGCAGAATCCCTTGCAGAATCTTTTGTAATGGTGGCTTTGTGGTCACATATTGTTTTAGTCTGCTTATCATGGAAGACTTTTATTGCTCCATCTATTTTGAATGATAGTTTTGCTGGGTAGAGTATCCTGGCATTGAAGTTATTTTCATTCAGTGCCCAGAAGATCTCACCCCATGCTCTTCTTGCTTTTAATGTTTCTGTTGAGAAGTCTGCTGTGATTTTGATGGGTTTACCTTTGTATGTTATTTGTTTTTTCTCTCTTAAAGCCTTCAATATTCTTTTTCTAGTTTCTGAACTTGTTGTTTTAATGATGATATGTCGTGGGGTAGTTCTATTTTGATCTGGTCTGTTTGGTGTTCTGGAGGCCTCTTGCATCTGCATGTGAATAATTTTCCCTAGATTTGGGAAATTTTCTGTTATTATTTTGTTGAATATATTATGCATTCCCTTTGCTTGCACCTCTTCTCCTTCTTGGATGTCCATGAGTCTCAAGTTTGGTCTTTTGCTGGAGTTGGTGAGTTCTTGCATTTTCTTTTCACAGGTCTTGAGTTGTTTAATTAACAGTTCTTTGGTTTTTCCATTAATTACCATTTCATCTTTGAGTTCTGAGATTCTGTCTTCTGTTTGTTCTATTCTGCTGGATTGGCCTTCTCTTTTGTTTTGCAATTCTGTTTCATTCTTTTTTCTGAGGTTTTTCATATCCTGGGTGGTTTCCTCTTTAATGTTGCCTATTTTTGTCCTGAGTTCATTTATCTGTTTATTAATCATGTTCTCTGTTTCACTTTGGTGTTTATACAGTGCTTCTATGGTTTCCTTTATTTCTTCTTTTGCTTTTTCAAATTCTTTATTTTTGTTGTCTTGGAATTTCTTGAGTGTCTCCTGTACATTTTGGTTGACCATATCCAGTATATCTCTATAAAATTCTCATTGAGTACCTGTAGTATGTGTTCTTTTAAATTATTCTTGTGGGCTTCATTGGGCTCTTTGGCATAGTTTATCTTCATTTTGTTGTAGTCTGAATCTGAGTATCTGTTTTCTTCATTACCCTCTGGTTCCTGTACTAATTTTTTGCTGTGGGGAAATTGTTTTCCCTGTTTTTTCTGTCTTCCAGTCACTGCCCTGTACTTGTGCAATTAAGTATTTTCTGGCTTGTTACAATAGCACTAGTGATATTTAGAATGGAAGGGTGAGAGGGGATGGAAAGCAAAGAAGTTAAAGGAAAAGGGAAAAATAAATAATGAAGTAGAAAAATAACATAACAAAGAAACAAACAAAAAATGTTTCAAAGATATAAACAGGGAGATACAGTGTACTAATTAACCATAAGCTGAAAAGGCATTAGACATACAGAGAGAGGATTGAAAATAAAAAGTATAAAGAATCAGTCTTAATAAGTTTGGTGTTGGTCCCTCAGCCTCCAATCCTGGAGATGGTGCCTCAGATGTTGTTCTGTACTTGTCTCATCAAAAGGGAAACATAAAGTAGAACAAAACTGCACCAAAAAAACCACACTAATTGTCCCAAGTTCAAATGCAATACAGCCTCAGTAAGTTTTTTAGCATGCAGGTATAGTTCAGTTGTTTTCTCATCAAAGGTAGAGAGAGAAAAAAAAGAGTCTGGAGACAGGTCTGTGAATGGCTATCTGCAGCTGTGGCTTGCCTGCCTGCTGTTGTCAGCCTGCTGTTGCTGGGGGCATTATTTATGCAGATCTCTGGGGTGAGCTTAATACTCACCTGGCCCTGCAGGCTTTGTTTACTCAGAGTTCTCCTGTGTGTGAGCCTCTGCTACAAGCTTTCCCCTTTCCAAGCACACTGGGGGAGGTGACACTGCACCCACTTTCTCAGTCCTGCATCTTTATTACAGTTCACGTAGGAAGTGGGTCTTCCCCCCTTCCTGTGGAGTTTTCCTCCCACTGCTGCTTTTAAAAGCTTTCCTGCTCCTGATTGCTGGGCATGTGCTGCTGCTCCTGCTGGATGGCATGTTTGTTTACAGTTCACATGGGAGGTTGGTCTTCCCCACTCTCCTGTGGAGTTTTCCTCCTTCCACTACTCTCACAAGCTTTCCCACTCCTGGTTGCTGGGCACACACCACTGCTCCCACCCTCTCTTCTATGGCCTGGCCCAGCTTGCTTATTTACAGTTCTGGGACGGATTCCCCTCCCCCCCTCTTTGGCACTCAGGGCACCCCACACTCTTTGCTATGTGTCTTTATTGTTCTTACTGCTTATTAGTCAGTTTCTCTTTTTTCCCTGGGTGGGGGTTGGTCTGTCCAGTGGGCTATGCTGATCTGGCCCAGGGTTGTCTGTGGAAGTACTGTGTACTGCTTAGCTCACCTTGTCCGTGTCTTCCCAAGCCGTCTGGCACGGGCATCTGGCGTCCTGGGGGCCCTCCTGGTTTCTCCATTTAATGTGAAGTGGAGATTCTATGTGCAGGCTGGAGGTGTGAGGGGTCAAAGTTTTGCCTCTTCTCAGTGGCCTTGCCTGCAAGGTGTGTCTCCAGCATCTCTCCAAGATTTCACTTTAGGAAACATGCTTTCTTCTTCCTCCCTCTAGCTGCCATCTTCCTCCTGTCTCTGAAATAGTCCTTATTATGTATACTGTACTTGGAGAAAGAACAAGGAATACTGATATAAGTCTGTTAAAGTTGCCCTGCTTGGTATTATTGATATCATATTGGAATGTACCTCAACATTATAAAGGCTGTATATGACAAACCTGTAGCCAGCATCATAATTAATGGGGAACAACTAAAACCATTTCCCATAAAGTCAGGAACAAGACAAGGATGCCCATTCTCCCCACTCCTATCAAGGAATAAACAAAGAATCTAAATGACCTCTACAAGGAGAACTACAAACCACTGAAGAAAGAAATCCACAGAAGGTGGAAAGATTTCCCATGCTCATGGCTTGGCAGAATCAACATAGTAAAAATGGCTATCTTACCAAAAGCAGTCTACATGTTCAATGTAATTCCCATCAAAATCCCAATGACATTCATCACAGAGATTGAAAAATCTACCCTAAAGTTCATTTGGAAACACAAAAGACCACTAATAGCCAAGTCAATATTGCACAAAAAGAGCAATGCTGGAGGAATCACAATAATCAACTTCAAACTATACTACAGAGCCTAACAATAAAAACAGCATGGTACCGGCACAAAACAGTACCCAGATATGAATCCACACAGCTATGCCCACCTTATTTTTGACAAAGGTGCCAAAAACATAAGATAGAGAAAAGACAGCCTATTTAATAAATGTTTCTGGGAAAAGTGGTTATCTGCCTACAGAAAACAGAAACTAGATGCATGCCTATCACCCTGTACTGGTATCAACTCAAAGTGGACTAAGGACCTTAATATCAGACCCAAAACCTTGCAGTTACCACACAAAAAAGCAGGTAATACTCTGGAAGCAATAGGTATAGCCAAGGACTTCCTCAGTAGAACCCCATCAACCCAGCAACTATGAGAAAAGATAAACAAATGGGACTACATGAAACTAAAAAGCTTTTGCACAACAAAAGAAATGGTCTTTAAACTGGAGAGACCACCCACAGAGTGAGAGAAAATATTTCTAGCTATATATCAGACAAAGGACTGATAACCAGAATATACAGGGAGCTGAAAAAAACTAAACTTCCTAAAAATCAATGAACCAATAAAGAAGTGGGCAACAGAACTAGACAGAACTTTTTCAAAGGAAGAAATCCAAATGGCCAAAAAAGTACATGAAAAATGCTCACCATCTCTAGCCATAAAGGAAATGCAAATCAAAACCACACTAAGATTCCAGCTCACCCCTGTTAGAATTGCTAGCATCAAGAACACCAACAACAACAAATATTGGTGAGGCATGGAAAAAGGAACCCTCATACACTGCTGGTGGGAAGGTAAGCCAGTACAACCACTTTGGAAAACAATATGGAGGTTTCTTTAAAAACTAAACATAGATCTACCCTATGATCCAAAAATACTGCTCCCAGAAATATACTCAAAGGAATTCAACTCAGGTTATTTTAAAGGCACCTGCACAGCCATGATTATTGCAACACTATCCACCATAGCCAAGCTATGGGAAAGTCAAGATGCCCCACTACCAATGAATGGCTTAAGAAAATGTGGTAATTATACACAATGGAATTTTATTCAGCCACAAAGAAGAATGAAATTTTGTCATTCACAAGTGAATGGATGGAACTAGAGAGCATCATCTTAAGTGAAATTAGTCAGGCTCAGAAGGCCAAAAATCACATGTTCTCCCTCATATGTGGATTATAGACCTAAACCAAATGCAGTAATATTATTGGACATTAGTCACACACTAAGGGGAGAACACCCACAAGAAGAGTAGGGAAAGGGAAGGAAACCTAAAATCTGAATGTGGTTGATGTGCTCACTGTAGAGGAGTGACTATAGTAATTTTAAACTGGCAGAGGCCACTAAGAGAAGGTGACCAGGAAGTAGTAAAGATGTCTGGTAGAGATGAATCAGTATGGGTTGCAATACACCATGCATGGAAGCAATGTTAGGAATCTCTCTGCATAGTTATCTTTATCTCAAACTAGCAAAAATGCTGTCTTTCTTATTAATGCCTATGCTTTCTCTTCAACAAAATCAGAGAACAAGAGGGTGGAATAGGTTCTGCCTGGAAGTGGGGGGTGGGGGGAGGAGGATGTAGCCCAAACAATGTATACACATGTGAGTAAATGTAAAAATAATAAAATTAAAAAATTTTAAAAGATCATATTATTGTCACAAAATGTACTCATTTATATATTTCCATCATATTCCCATTTTTGTTGATTTTGGTAATGGTGCCTTAGCTGGTTTGTGACTGTTCAGATTGCAGTGGTGGTACATTTTGCTGCCAAGGGCAAGGTCATAATGCAATCCTGAACACTTACTCATAGATTCAGGCATTTCTTTGAAACCAAATGAAACAAAACTTCAGTCTGTGGTCTAGACCACAACATGTTCTAGCAGGTACATGTTGACAGAAGCAGATTTTACCCACAAAACATTAGACCCAGTACTTGACTTTAGATCACCAATTTGAATTCCCACATTTTAAATATATATTGTCTTTCAATAACTTTTTTTTGGTGATACCAGGGTTTGAACTCAGAGTCTCACACTTGCTGAGCAAGCACTCTACCACTTGAGCAATCCCCCACCCTTTTTTAATTTACTTATTTTTCAGATAATTTCTCATGCTTTTGCCTTGGCCAGTGTAAGATCATAGTTTCCTACTTCTGCCTCCCAAGTAACTGGGATTGCAAGCATGTGTCACCACACCTGCCTTGTTCTTTGAGATAGGGGCTCACTAAATTTTTCCCTGGGCTAATCTTAGTATCTCTGCCTTCCAAGTACCTGAGATTAGGCATGAGCCATTATGCTTGGCCCAATAACTGCTTTATTGGACCTAGTTAGTGGTTTCTATGTCCAAAAGAGGTTTGAAGTTACATAAAAATTCACAGGAAATAGAGTTGCTCTCACTGGGAGTACTTTTGCAAATTTATTAACATCTCCTCAAAGCCACAAGGCCACACACAAAGGAGGCCCAAGAGGACACTTCTTTCTCAGCCAACAAAATATGTTGTTTATAATTTTTCACCACTGCTGCCTATTCATTTCAAAGTTAACCCAAAAAAGGGTGTCCAAATATTCCTGGATAAGTCAGTAATTTCTTTGCCACAGTAACATTCCGTGACCATGGAGACATTCTGAATAAAATGTTACACTCCATCTCACCAGATGCATCCTTGAAACTTAAATGTGATGTAATGTAAACTTGAAATTCATTTTATTATCATGAACTCTGTAAGATATCTTCATTTTGCCTAAGAGAGAGCTTTCTATGAGAAAAGTACTGGTTAAAGAATTATGAGGCATCCATTTGTGTAACAATTTTATTATCATTTGGATTTGGGATCTTGATCAAATCAATAAACATTTAAGTCTCAAAATACTGAGCCAAATGATTGCTAACAGACCTTCCAGTTCTATTGTTTGGTTATTTGACAATCCAGACATTCATTATTAACGAAGTCTAATTGAATTATAATACTCTCAGTGCCCCCCCACACACACACCTAGTATTTCTTTCTTAGAATTACCTTATAAAAAGTAATGATCTCTTTATTTCTACAGAGACTAATCTAGAACACTTGAAATATGCTTTTGGACAACATTTATTAAAGAGTGAATTCAGGACACTACCAAAGGACATCCTTGGTAGTCCAAGGTAGTGCAATGGACAAAGGTCCTCATGAGTACCCTCCTAAATTGTTTCTGCTCTGGTATTTATTAGAAATACAAAATTGTTAGATAAATGTCATTACTTTTATATTTCTTTCATAAAAATCAAATATTATAATAAACTTAGAATATCATAGAGGCAAGTACCTCCAATGCTATTTTACTCTTTGTATTTCCAGTTTGGATAGAAAATTGCTTTGAATCTGTGAAAAATAGAGAGGCTTAGTGGTATATATGAAGACAATAATAGTTATTTTACTGGTTAAGTGTTCCTTCTGTACATTAAAATGTCAGGTATGGTAATAATATCTCAATTGAAGTGGAGACCTATACTTGTGTAACATAGTTCAAGTATTGTACTGTTGTCTTTAGTCTTGGAGTAGCAGTGTCAGCAAAACCTTTCCTTTATCTTTTGTGTGATAATGAAAAGGGCAGACAGCATAACAGAGAAGTGAGAAGGAAACTAAAACACAAATTTTCTAAAGTCATAGTCATTCAAAATTGGCCACATACTTGGTTGAGGCTGTTTCCTAAGAAGATCAACATTAGAGATGTCACATTTGCAGGGGTAAGAGACATCAGAAAAATAATCCAGTTAAACCATTAAATGCAGCCACAGGAAAATATCAATAACATGTCCCCAAAGAACAGGAGAAAAATCAGTATTCAGATTTCAAACATTATATACCTAAAATATCCAGTTATTAGCATAAAACCTTAGCTCAAAGAAACAGTAAAGTGTGACTCTTACACAGGAAAAAAAACAGGCAGCAAAATGATTTGTGAAAATCCTCAGTGTTGGACTCAGCAGACAGTGACTACAAAGTAGTTATTATAAATGTGTTTAAGGAACTAAGAAAGCTATTTTTAAAAAAGAAAAGGAAGGTATGATGACAATGTCTCATCAAATAGAATATATCTACAAAGGTGTAAAAAATATTTTACAAAGGACCACTTAGAAATTATTGCAGCAAAAATTGCAAGAAAATTTTCACTGTGGGTAGGAACACTAACTAGTGAAAGCAGTGAGAAAAATAAGCAAAAAACATACTTAAATAAGAGCTGAAATTTTTGAAAAATATTTAGTGATAAATACAAATCCACATATCCAAGACAAATTAAACAAAATCTAAGTATAATAAATATGAATGAATCCACTACCAAATTCTTATAGTACAAAAATATAGTTGAAGCACAAAAATACAGAGAAAATATTAAAAGCAGAAAGAAAGGAACAATGCATCATGTAAAAGGGAACCTCACTGTATTAGCCTTGGTTCTCTAGAAAAAGAAAACTAATGATGATTGATAGATAGATAGATAGATGATAGAGAGAGAGAGAGAGAGAGAGAGAGAGAGAGAGAGAGAGAGAGAGAGAGAGATAGGAGAAGGGTTTATTAGGGGCATTGGCTGGAATGATTATGGGACTGAAGAATCCTACACAGTCTGCCTACAAGCCAGAGACACTGGGGTCCAATTCCAAGGGCCTGAGAAGCCAGAAGACCACTGGTATAAGTCTGTAATCCAAAGCCAGAGACCCTGGAGTATCCCAGTTCAAGAGGAAGAGAGATGTAGATAGAAAGAGAGTGAGGGAGAGGGGGAGGAAAGGAAACCAAAAAATAAAAGAAGGGGAAGGGAGAAGGCAAAGGAGAAGATGAAGGGATAGGGAAAGGAAAGGAAAAAAGACAAGTTCCCCCATTCCTTTTTTTGTCTTTCCAGGCCCAGGGTGATTAACTGTTGCCTACCCACCTTGAGGGCAGATCTCCCATGTATTCCACTCAAACTAGCTCGCCAGTTTCCTTGGGGAACATCCTCACAAACACACCCAAAATTAATGCTGTAACATTCCTCTAGGAATTTCTTACTCTAAATTGACACTTAAAATTCACTATCACACCTAGTAGGATTAAAAGTTGGCTTACCACTAGAAGCTATTAAGGCCAGAAGCCAGTGGAATAACATCTTCAAATGCTAAAGAAGAAACTGTAGATCAATATTTGTATAACCAACAAACTTATCTTTGCCAAAAAAAAAGAGGTGAAATGGAGGTATTTCTAAATGAATTAAAATTTAGATAATTCATTGCTAGGGGAACTGCTTTATAAGAGGTGTAAGTTAATCAGGCTGAAAATAATAAGACAACTACCCCTAATGGTAATTTGAATCCCACATAACAAGCATAGGTTGAAGAAATTCTATAATTTTGGACAACTGTATCTTTCCTACTCTTTTTTTTCTTTTTTGTGGTACTAAGAATTAAAGCCAGAACCTTGCACATGCTAGGAAAATACTCTATCATTTGAGCCACAACTTCAACCCTTTCATTTCAGTTTGTTTTTAGAAAGGGTCTCACTAATTTTGCTCTGGCTGACCTTGAACTCTTAATCCTTTTGTTATTGCTCCCTGAGAGCTGGATTATAGGTGTATGCCAGCATGCCTGGCTTCCTTCCCACTCTTAATTGATTCAAAAAGACAAAAGCAGCTTGATACTGACACAAAAACAGACACCAGGACCAATGAAACAGAATTAAAACCCCAGAAATAAGTCTACACAGCTACAGCCATCCAATCTTTGACAAAGGAGTCAAAAAACCTACACTGGAGAAAGGACAGACTCTTCAACAAATGATTCTGGGAAAACTGGTTATCTAATGCTAAAGAATGAAAGTGTACCTTTATCTCTCACCTTGTACAAAAATCAGCTTCAAGAGATCAAAGATTTTAACGTAGGCCTAAAACTTTGAAACTACTAGAGGGAAAACGTTGGAAACAATGGGCATAGGTATAATTATTTTCTAAATAGGACTCCAAGTGCAAGAATTGAAAAATGGGATAACTCAAAAGAAACAATTACAGAATCAAGAGACAACATGCAGAATTGGAGAAAATCTTCATGAGCCATTCAACAGATAATGGGTTAGTATCCAGAACATACATAGATCTCAAAAAACTAAACAGAAAAATAACAAATAATCCAGTTAAAAATGGGCAGATGAACTGAACAGACAGTTCTCATAAAAAGAAATTCAGATGACTAATAAGCACATGAAGAAATGTTCAACATTCTTAGACATAAAATAAATGCTAATCGAAACTACACTAATGTTTCATCTAACCTTAGTCAGATTGGCAATCATCAAGTTCATCAAAAAAAAAAAACAATGCTGA
The DNA here is from genome assembly GCF_047511655.1 of Castor canadensis. Taxonomy (NCBI): domain Eukaryota; kingdom Metazoa; phylum Chordata; class Mammalia; order Rodentia; family Castoridae; genus Castor; species Castor canadensis. Next base: position 50,651,195 of record NC_133400.1, on the reverse strand, counting down.
CAAGGATGTCAGGGGGGAAAGGAACCTTCATGCACTGATGGTGGGAATGTAAACTAGTGGAACCACTATGGAAATTAGTATGGGGGTTCCTCAAAAAATTAAACATAGACTTACCTCACAACCCAACAATACTACTCCTGGTCATATGTCTAAAGGAATGTCAATTGGTATGTAGGAGATACACCTGAATATCGACATTTATTGAAGCTCTGTTCACAGTAAACTTTGGAATCAGATGAGTTGCCCAAAAACTGATGAAAGAATAAAGAAAATGTGGTGTACATTTACCATGGAAAATTACACATCCATAAAGAAAAATGAAATAATGTCATTTGCAGTTAAATGGATGGAAGTGGAGATCATCATGTTAAATGACATACGACAAGCTCAAAAAGCCAATATCCTAGATCTATAATACTGATAATGATATGATATGATGATGACAATGATGATACTGGGATATGAATGTGAAAGGGGGATTGTCTTGGGGAAATCAGCAGGATGGAGTAAAGAAGATACTTAGTGGGGAAAAAGATTGAAGTACACTATATGAAGACACTAATGAAACCCACCAAATGCTGTTTGGAGGGAGAAGGATGGGAGGGGGAAATGGGAATATAATGGAGGGAGAGCACTTGTTCAAAGTACACAATACACATGTACAAAATCACCAAAATGAAACTCCTTCATATTATTAGTGTACACTAATTCAAAGATATAATAAAACTATTTTCAAATGTTGAGAAAGACAATTCTTAGAAGAAGAGAAAAAATAACTCCTTTTAAAAGGAAACCGAGAGGAGGAGGGCAAGATAACAGATTGTTGATATCCCTATAGCCCAGTGGCAACTAACTACCCTGAGAAAAGAAGCTTAGAGGACCTCAAACGGCACTTATAGGGTACCATAATCAGCAAAGCCCTCTCCAAATCTGCAAACAGAGAATCAACTAACCGCAGGAAGAATGGAAAGAACAACTCGCAACCCAACCAAAAATAAGGCAAGCAGCAATCCACAAAGCTCATCTCCTGAGCCAGTGAGCAACATCCAAAGTCAAATGACAGTGCAAAATTGAAACTCAATCAACAAACCATCACAACACACTGACAGTAAGGGGCAAGATGATGGATCACTGACCTTGTCCCAGAGAAAGGCGATGAGGCAAAGAAACAGCCCCCAATAAACAAACACAGTGAAAACCCAACTCCAAAGCAAGATGGCTGGTGGGCTACAGAGCTGACCTCAGAACCTGAGGACAACATACGAGCATACACTGCAACACTCACTGAGAGTGGAGCTGACTAAGAAGGTACCACTGAAAAACAAAAGGTGTTGGTGAGGATGTGGAAAATAGGAACCCAGTACAGTACTGGTGGGAATGAAAGTTGGTGCAACCACTCTGAAAAAAAAATTTGGAGGTTTCTTAAAAATCTAAACATAGATCTTCCATATGATCCAGCAATCCCACTCCTGGGGATATACCCAAAGGAATGCATCACAGGCTACTCCAAAAGCATCTGTACACCCATGTTTATTGCAGTGCTATTCACAATAGCCAAGTTATAGAAACAACCAAGATGCCCCACTACTGATGAATGGATCAAGACAAAGTGGTATTTATACACAATGGAATTTTACTCACCAATGAAGAAAAATGAAATCTTATCACTTGCAAGTAAATGGATGGAACTGGAGAACACCATTCTGAGTGAGGTTAGCCAGGCTCAGAAGACCAAAAATCATATATTCTTCCTCATATGCAGACTTTAGGTCTAGGGCAAATACAGTAATGTGGTTGGACCTGGATCACATGACAAAGAGAGAGCACATACGAGAGATATGGGAATAGGTAGTAAACCCAAAATATGAAAGTGTTTGATGTCCCCACTCCAGAGGAACTAATACAGAAACCTTAAAGCAACAGAGGTCAACATGAGACGGGGATCAGGAACCAGTGTGAAGATCAGTTAGAAATGAATCAACTTGGGTTGTAACATATTTGTTCATGAAAGCAATGCTAGGAATCTCTCTGTATAGCTATCCTTAACTAAACTAGCAAAAACACTTTGTCTTCCTTATTATGGTTATGTCTTCTCTTCAACAAAATTAGAGATAAGGGCAGAACAGGTTCTGCCTGGCAGCAAAGGAGTAGGGGGGAGAGGTTGGTGTAAGAGATGTGGGGAGAAACAACCCAAACAATGTATGCACATGTGAATAAATGAATAATTAAAAATTAATAAGCAATAAATTAGTACAGGATTTAGAGGGAAATGAAAAAAACGAACACCCAGTTACAGACTCCAATAAAAGAAAGATAAACTATGCCAAGGAACCCAACAAAGCCCTCTAGAATGCTCTGAAAGAAGAAATCTTGGAAGCAATCACTGAGAATTTCATGGAAATGTTACTAGACATGGTCAATCAAAACATACAAGAGGCACTCAAGAAATTCCAAGACAGGGGGAGATTCCAAGGTGCCAGCTAGAGGGAAGAAGCAGAAAGCATGCCTCCTATAGTGAAATCTTGGAGAGATGCTGGAAACACCTTGCAGGCAAAACTACCGAGAAGAGGGAAAACTTTGACCTTTCCACACCTCCAGCTGGCACAACGCATCTCCACTTCACGTTAAACAGAGAAACCAGGAGGGCCCCCGGGCCGCCAGTCACCAGCTCCCAGATGGCTTGGGAAGATGCAGACAAGGTGAGTTAAGTGGTACATGGTACTCCCACAGACAACCCTGGGCCAGATCAGCATAGCCCCCTGGACAGACAGACCTCCACCCAGGGAAAAAAGAGAAACTGAATAATAAGCAATAAGAACAATAAAGACAGATGGGAAAGAGGGTGGGACACACTGAGCGCCAAAGATTGGGGGAAGGGAATCCTTCCTGGAACTGTAAACAAACAAGCCGGGTCAGTGGGAGAGGGGGCGCACACCCAGCAACTAGGAGTGGGAAAGCTTGTGAGAGTGGCAAAGGGAGGAAAACTCCACAGGGAGTGGGGAAGACACACTTCCCATGTGAGCTGTAAACAAACACAGCGGCTGGCAGGAGCAGCAGCACCACCCAGTAATCAGGAGTGGAAAAACTTGTAAAAGTGGCAATGGAGGAAAACTCCACAGGACAGGAGGAAAGACCCACTTCCCACGTGAGCTGTAAACAAACACGCAGACCTGAGAAAGAGGGTGCAGTGTCACCTCCCCCAGTGTGCTTGGAAAGGGGAAGGCTTGTAGCAGAGGCTCACGCACAGAACTCTAAGTAAACAAAGCCTGCAGGGCCAGGTGAGTATTAAGCTCACCCCTGAGATCTGCATAAATAATGCCTTCAGCAACAGCAGGCTGACAGCAGTGGGCAGGCAAGCCACAGAGGCAGATATCATTCACAGAACAGTCGTCAGATTCTTTTTTTTCTCTCTCTCCCTACCTTTGATTAGAAAAAAACCAAACTACACCTGCATGCTGAAAAACTTACTGAAAATGTATTGCATTTAAACTTGAGACATTTTGTGGGAGTTTTTTTTTATGTGTGCAGTTTTGTTCTACTTTATGCATCCCCTTTGATGAGACAGCTACAGAACAACATCTGAGGCACCATCTCCAGGACTGGAGACTGAGACGGACACCAAAATTATTAAGACTGGAACTTCATTGCATTTGAACTTGGAGGGTTTTTTTCTTTTAATTTTCATTTTTCACTTTGTTTTATTTTATTTATATATACATATATATTTCCCTCATTTACTTATTTTTTATTTTTATTCTTCTCTTTATTCTTTCACTTTTTATTTTCAACCCTATCTCTGTCTCTCTAATGCCTGTTCACCTTACTGTCGATTAGTGAACTAATGCTCCCTGTTTATACCTTTGAAACTTTTTTCTTTGACTCCTTGTTTTGTTTTTTTCCTACTTGTCTGTTTAATTGTTTTTCCCTTTTCTTTAACTTCTTGCTTTCCATCTCCTCTCACCCTGCCATTCTAAATATTACCATGGTTATTATTACAAGTGAGAAAATACTTAATTGCACACAATACAGGGACAGTAACAACACCAAGGACAATGAGGGGAAGACAGAAAAACAGAGAAACCAGTTTCCCCATAGCAAAAAATTAGTACAGGAACCACAGGGGAATGAAGAAAATAGATACTCAGATCCAGACTACAACAAAATGAAGATAAAATGTGCCAAAGAACCCAATGAAGCCCACAAGAATAATTTAAAAGAACACATACTACAGGTACTCAATGAGAATTTTATAGAGACGATACTGGATATGGTCAACCAAAATGTACAGGAGACACTCAAGAAACTGCAAGACAACAAAAATAGAGAATTTGAAAAAGCAAAAGAAGAAATAAAGGAAACCATAGAAGCACTGTATGAACACCAAAGTAAAACAGAGAACACGATTAATAAACAGATAAATGAACTCAGGACAAAAATAGGCAACATTGAAGAGGAAACCACCCAGGATATGGAAAACCTCAGAAAAAAGAATGAAACAGAATTGCAAAACAAAAGAGAAGGCCAATCCAGCAGAATAGAACAAACAGAAGACAGAATCTCAGAACTCAAAGATGAAAGGAAAAGCCAAAGAACTATTAATTAAACAACTCAAGACCTGTGAAAAGAAAATGCAAGAACTCACCAACTCCAGCAAAAGACCAAACTTGAGACTCATGGACATCCAAGAAGGAGAAGAGGTGCAAGCAAAGGGAATGCATAATATATTCAACAAAATAATAACAGAAAATTTCCCAAATCTAGAGAAAAATATTCCCATACAGATGCAAGAGACCTTCAGGACACCAAACAGACCAGATCAAAACAGAACTACCCCATGACATATCATCAGTAAACAACAAGTTCAGAAACTAGAAAAAGAATATTGAAGGCTGTAAGAGAGAAAAAACAAAAAAAATACAAAGGTAAACCCATCAAAATCACAGCAGACTTCTCAACAGAAACATTAAAAGCAAGAAGAGCGTGGGGTGAGATCTTGCGGGGAATGAATGAAAAAAACTTCAACGCCAGGATACTCTACCCAGCAAAACTATCATTCAAAATTGATGGAGCAATAAAAGTCTTCCATGATAAGCAGAAACTAAAACAATATGTGACCACAAAGCCACCATTACAAAGGATTCTTCAAGGGATTCTGCACTCAGAAAGTGAAACCCAACTTAACCATGAAAAGACAGGAAGCACCAAACCACAGGAAAAGAAAAAACAAGAAAGTAGAGAGTAACCTCAACTACACACAATCAAACTTTCAAACAACTAAGACAACTAAATGACAGGAATCACCACATACCTATCAGTACTAACACTTAATGTTAACGGACTTAATTCACCCATCAAAAGGCACCGCTTGATGAAATGGATTCAAAAGGAACATCCAACAATTTGTTGCTTACAGGAGACCCATCTCACTGACAGAAATAAGCATAAGCTTAGGATGAAAGGTTGGAAGAAGATTTACCAAGCCAATGGCCCCTGAAAACAGGCAGGAGTAGCAATACTTATCTCTGACAAAGTAGACTTCAAACCTACATTAATCAAATGAGATAAAGAAGAACATTACATACTAATAAAAGGGGAAATAGACCAAAGGAAATAATAATCATCAATCTGTATGCTCCCAATGTCAACACATCCAAATTCATCAAACACATCCTGAAAGAGCTAAAAGTCTATATTAACGCCAACACAGTGGTTGTGGGAGACTTTAACCCCCATTATCATCAATAGATAGGTCATTCAAACAAAAAATCAATAAAGAAATCCAAGATCTAAAATATACAATAGATCAAATGGACCTACTTGATGTCTACAGAACATTTCATCCAACTTCTACACAATATACATTCTTCTCAGCAGCCCATGGAACCTTCTCCAAAATAGATCATATCCTGGGGCACAATGCAAGCCTCAGCAAATATAAGAAAATAGAAATTATACCGTGCATACTATCTGATCACAATGCAGTAAAAGTAGAACTCAACAACAAAAGTAAAGACAAAAAACATGCAAACAGCTGGAAACTAAATAAATCATTACTTAATGAACAATGTATCATTGATGAAATAAAAGAGGAAATTAAAAAGTTCGTGGAAGTCAATGAAAATGAAAACACAACCTACCAGAACCTATGGGACACAGCAAAGGCACTCCCAAGAGGAAAGTTTATAGCCATGAGTGCATATATTAAATTAAAAAGACTGAAACATCCAAAATCAATGACCTAATGATACATCTCAAACTCCTAGAAAAACAAGAACAAGCAAATCCAAAACAAATAGAAGGAGAGAAATAATAAAAATAAGAGCTGACATCAATGAACTAGAAACCAAAAAAACCATACAAAGAATTAATGAAACAAAAAGTTGGTTCTTTGAAAAAAAAACAACATTGATAGACCCCTGGCAAACCTGACTTAAATGAGGAGAGAAAAAACACAAATTAGGAAATCATCAGAGACTACTTCGAGAACCTATATTGAAATAAATTTGAAAATCTTAAAGAAATGGACAAATTTCTAGATACATATGATCACCCAAAACTGAACCAAGAGGAAATTAATCACCTGAATAGATCTATAACACAAAATGAAATTGAAGCAGCAATCAGGAGTCTCTCCAAAAAGAAAAGTCCAGGACCTGATGGATTCTCTGCTGAATTCTATCAGACTTTTAAAGAAGAACTAATACAAACCCTCCTTAAACTGTTCCACTAAATAGAAAGGGAAGGAAAACTGCCAAACACATTTTATGAAACCAGTATTGCACTGATCCCAAACCAGGCAAAGACACCTCCAAAAAGGAGAACTATAGGCCAATCTCCTTAATGAACATTGATGAAAAATCCTCAACAAAATAATGGCAAACTGAATTCAACAAGACATCAAAAAGATTATTCACCACGACCAAGTAGGCTTCATCCCAGGGATGCAGGGGTGGTTCAACATACAAAAATCAATAAATGTAATAAACCACATTAATAGAAGCAAAAACAAAAACCACTTGATCATCTCAATAGATGCAGAAAAAGCCTTTGGTAAGATCCAAAAGCTTTTTCATGATAAAAGCTGCAAGAAAAGTAGGAATAGAAGGAAAGTACCTCAACTTTATAAAAGCTATATATGACAAACCTACAGCCAGCATTATACTTAATGGAGAAAAACTGAAACCATTCCCTCTAAAATCAGGAACCAGACAAGGATGCCACTATCTTCAATCCTATTCAACATAGTACTGGAATTCCTAGCCAGAGCAATTAGGCAAGAAGAAGGAATAAAAGGAATACAAATAGGTAAAGAAACTGTCAAAATTTCCCTATTTGCAGATGACATGATCCTATACCTTAAAGACCCAAAAAACTCTACTCAGAAGCTTCTAGACATCATCAATAGCTATAGCAAGGTAGCAGGATATAAAATCAACATAGAAAAATCATTAGCATTTCTATACACTAATAATGAGCAAACTGAAAAAGAATATATGAACACAATTCCATTTACAATAGCCTCAAAAAAAAATCAAATACCTAGGTGTAAACCTAACAAAAGATGTGAATGACCTCTACAAGGAAAACTATAAACTACTGAAGAAAGAGATTGAGGAAGACTATAGAAAGTGGAGAGATCTCCCATGCTCATGGATTGGCAGAATCAACGTAGTAAAATTGTCTATACTCCCAAAAGTAATCTACATGTTTAATGCAATTCCCATCAAAATTCCAATGACATTCATTAAAGAGATTGAAAAAATACCGTGAAATTTATATGGAAACACAAGAGGCAATGAATAGCCAAGGCAATACTCAGTCAAAAGAACAATGCTGGAGGTATCACAATACCTGACTTCAAACTATATTACAAAACAGTAACGATAAAAACATCATGGTACTGGCACAAAAACAGACACGAAGACCAGTGAACAGAATAGAGGACCCAGATATGAAGCCACACAACTATAACTAACTTGTCTTTGACAAAGAAACTAAAAATATACGATGGAGAAATAGCAGCCTCTTCAACAAAAAGTGCTGGGAAAACTGGTTAGCAGTCTGCAGAAAACTGAAACTAGATCCATGTATTTCACCCTATACCAATATTAGCTCAAAATGGATCAAGGATCTTAATATCAGACCACAAACTCTAAAGTCAATACAGGAAAGAGTAGGACTACTCTGGAGTTAGTAGGTATAGGTAAGAACTTTCTCAACGAAACCCCAGCAGCACAGCAACTAAGAGATAGCATAGATAAATGGGACCTCATAAAATAAAAAGCTTCTGCTCATCAAAAGAAATGGTCTCTAAACTGAAGAGAACACCCACAGAGTGGGAGAAAATATTTGCCAGCTACACGTCAGACAAAGGACTGATAACCAGAATATATAGGGAACTTAAAAAAATAAATTCTCCCAAAACTAATGAACCAATAAAGAAATGAGCAAGTCAACTAAACAGAACTTTCTCAAAAGAAGAAATTCCAATGGCCAAAAAACACATGAAAAAATGCTCACCATCTCTAGCAATAAAGGAAATGCAAATTAAAACCACACTAAGATTCCACCTCACCCCTGTTAGAATAACCATCATTAGCAAACCACCAACAACAGGTGTTGGCGAGGATGCGTGGAAAAAGGAACCCTCTTACACTGTTGGTGGGAATATAAACTAGCACAACCACTCTGGAAAAAAATTTAGAGGCTACTTAAAAAGCTAAACATTGATCTACCATCTGATCCAGCAATACCACTCTTGGGGATATACCCAAAAGACTGTGACACAGGTTACTCCATAGGCATCTGCACACCTATGTTTATTGCAGCACTATTCACAATAGCCAAGTTATGGAGACAGCCAAGATGCCCCACTACTGACGAATGGATCAAGAAAATGTGGTATCTATACACAATGGAATTTTATGCAGCCATGAAAAAGAATGAAATGTTATCATTCGCTGGTAAATAGGTGGAATTGGAGAATACCATTCTGAGTGAGGTTAGCCTGGCCCAAAAGACCAAAAATCATATGTTCTCTCTCATATGTGGACATTAGATCAAGGGCAAACACAACAAGGGGATTGGACTTTGAGCACATGAAAAAGCAAGGGTACACAAGGGAGGGGTGAGGATAGGTAAGACACCTAAAAAATTAGCTAGCATTTGTTGCCCTTAACACAGAGAAACTAAAGCAGATACATTAAAATCAACTGAGGCCAATAGTAAAAGGGGACCAGGAACTAGAGAAAAGGTTAGATCAAAAAGAACTAACCTAGAAGGTAACACACACGCACAGAAAATTAATGCGAGTCAACTCCCTGTATAACTATCTTTATCTCAACCAACAAAAACACTTGTTCCTTCCTATTATTGCTTATATTCTCTCTACAACAAAATTAGAGAAAAAGGAAAAATAGTTTCTGCCGGGTATTGAGGGGGTGGTGGGGAGAGAGAGGGGGTGGAGTGGGAGGTGAAGGAGGGGATGGGGGCAGGGAGGAGAAATGACCCAAGTCTTGTATGCACATATGAATAATAAAACAATAAAAAACGATGGAAAAAAAAGAAATTCCAAGATAACAAAAATAAAGAATATGAGAAGGCACAGAAACAAATAAATGAACTCACAGGAGTCCTAAATAAACACAAAAGAATTTATTTAGAACAACATAAATAGAAAGATAAATGAATTAAATACAAAAATTGACAACATTTTTGAGGAAGTGTTGCATGATATGAGAAACCTCAGAAAAAAGAATGAAACAGAAATACAAAACACAATGGAAGTTCACTCCAGCAGACTAGAACAAGTAGAAGACAGAATCTCAGAACTTGAAGATGAAATGGAAACTAAAGGATAAACTGAAGAGCTATAAGTCAAACAACTCAAGACTTGTGAAAGGAATATGCAAGAACTCACCAACTCCATCAAAATATCAAACCTTAGAATCATGGACATTGAAGAAGAAGAAGAGATGCAAGAAAAAGGGGTTCATAATATATTCAACAAAATAGTAACAGAAAATTTCCCATTATCTAGAGAAAACTATACCCATTCAGGTACAGGAAGCTTTGTATCAAAATCACAGCAGATTTCTCAACAGAAACCTTAAAACCAAGAAGGGCATGAAGTGAGGTCTTCCAGGTACTGAACGAAAATAACCAACCCTAGGGTACTCTTTTGAGCAAAACTATTATTCATGATAGATGGAGCAATAAGAGTCTTCCATGATAAGCAGAAACTAAAACAATATATGATCACAAAGCCACCACTACAAAAGATTCTCAAGGAATTCTGCACACAGAACGTGAAAGCAAACAAAACCATGAAAGGGCAGGCGATACCAAACCACTGGAGAAGAAAAGGCAAGAAAGTAGAGAGTAACAGTGGTTCAGCTGCACACAATCAAACCCTTAATCAACAAAGACAACTAAGTGACAGGAATCACCACACACCTATCAATACTAACACTGAATGTTAACAGACTTAATTCCCCCATCAAAGACACCATTTGGCAAACTAGATAAAAAAGGACGATCCAACAATCTGCTGTCTACAGGAGACTTATCTCATTGATAGAAACAAGCACTGGCTGAGGGTGAAAGTCTGGAAGAAGATTTACCAAGCCAATGGCCCCTGAAAACAGGCAGGAGTAGCAATTCTTATCTCTGACAGAATAGACTTCAAACTTACATTGATCAAATTAAATAAAGAAGGACACTCCATACTAACAAAAGTGGAAGTACACCAAAAAGAAATAACAATTAGCAACCTATATGCACCCAACATCAATGCACCCAGTTTCATCAAATATACTCTTAAGGATCTAAAAACATATGTATACCACAACACAGTGGTAGTGAGAGAATTAAGTACCTCTGATCACCAATTATAGGTCATCCAAACAAAAAAAATCAATAAATAAATTCTAGAACTAAATCACACCATAGCTCAAATGGACCAAGCTGATGTCTACAAAATACTTCATCCAACTTCTGCACAATATACATTCTTCTCAGCAGCTCATGGAACCTTCTCCAAAATTGACCATATCTTCAAGCACAAAGCAAGCCTCTGCAAATATAAGAAAATAAAAATAATCCCATGCATTCTGTCTGATCATAATGCATTAAAACTAGAAATCAACAATAAAAACAGCAGTAAAAAACATGCGAACAATTTGAAGCTGAACAACACATTGCTCAATGATCAGTGGGTAATTAATGAAGTAAAAGAGGAAATTAAAAGGTTCCTGGAAAGTAGTGAAAATGAAAACACAACTTACCTGAACCTATGAGACATAGGAAAGACAGTCCTAAGAGGACAGTTTATAGCCATGAGTACATATATTAAAAGGACATAAAGAGCTCAAATAAATGACCTAATGCTACATCTCAAACTCCTAGAAATGCAACAAGAAGCAAATCACAAAACAAGCAGAAGGAAAGAAACAGTGAAAATAGGGGCTGAAATCAATGAAAGAGAAACAAAAAAAAAACCGTAAAAACAATCAATGAAACAAAAAGATGGCTCTTTGAAAATATAAATAAGATTGACAGACCCTTGGCAAACCTGACTAAAATGAAGAGGGAAAAAACACTACTCAGTAAAATCAGAAGTGCAGAAGGGGAGATAATTACAAACACCACAGAAATCCAGGAAATCATCAGAAACTACTTTGAGAGCCTATATTCTAATAAATTTGAAAATCCTGAAGAAATAAACAGATTTGTAGATACTTATAACCATCCAAATTTGAACCAAGAGGATATTAATCACCTGTATAGATCTACAACAGAAAATGAAATTGAAGCAGCAATAGTTTTCAAAAAAAACAAAGTCCAGGACCTGATGGATTCTCTGCTGAATTCTATCAGACCTTTAAAGAAGACCTCATAACAACCCTCCTTAATCTGTTCCATGAAATAGAAAGGGAAGGAACACTGCCTAACTCATTTTATGAAGCCAGTATGATAGTCATCCCAAAACCAAAGATACCTCCAAAAAAGGAGAACTACAGGCCAATTTCCTTAACGAATATCAATGCAAAAATCCTCAATAAAATAATGGCAAACCAAATCCAACAGCACATCAGAAAGATCACTCACCATGACCAAGTTGGCTTTATCCCAGGGATACAAGGGTTGTTCAATATATGCAAATCTATAAATGTAATACAGCACATCAATAGAAGCAAACAAAAACTGCTTGATCTCAATAGATGCAGAAAAAGCCTTCAACAAGATCCAACACCACTTCATGATAAAAGCTCTAAGAAAACTAGGAATAGAAAGAAAGCACCTCAACGTTGTAAAGGCTATATACGACAAACCTACAGCCAACATCATACTTAATGGTGAAAAACTGAAACCATTTCCCCTAAAATCAGGAATGAGATAAGAGTGCCCACTATCCCACTCCTATTCAACATAGTACTGGAATTCCCAACCAGAGAAATTAGGGAAGAAGAAGAAATAAAAGGAATTCAAATAGGTAAAGAAATTGTCAAAATATCCTTATTTGCAGACGATATGATCCTTTACCTAAGATACCCCAAAAACTCACCAAAAACTACTAGAAATCATAAACTCTTTCATCAAAGTAGCAGGATTAAAAAACTAACATACAGAAATTAGTAGCTTTTCTACATAAAAACAATGCACATACTAAGAAAGAAATCGGGGAAACAATCCCATTTACAATAGCCTCAAAAACAAGAAAGTACCTTGGAATAAATTTAACAAAAGAAACAAATGACCTTTCTAATGAGAACTATAAACCACTGAAGAGAGAAATTGAAGAAGACATCAGAAGATGGAAAGAACTTCCATGCATGTAGATCGGTAGAAACAACATTGTGAAAATGGTCATACTACCAAGAGAAATCTACAAGTTCAATGCAATCCCTATCAAAATTCCAATGACATTCTGCACAGAAATAGAAAAAAAACAATCTTGAAATACATATGAGACATGAAAGACCTCTAATAGCCAAAGAAATTCTGAGCAAAAAGTCCAATGCTGGAGGCATTACAATACCCGACTTCAAACTATTCTACAAAGCCATAACAATAAAAACAGCATGATATTGACACAAAACATACAGAAAGACAAATGGATCAGATTAGAAGATCCAGACATAAACCCATGCAACTATAACCAACTGATCTTTGACAAAGGAGCCCAAAACACATGATGGAGAAAAGACAGCCTCTTCAACAAATGCTTCTGGGAAAACTGGATATCCACATGTGGAAGAATGAAACTAGATCCCCGTCTTTCATCCTATACCAAAATCAACTCAAAGTGGATCAAAGACCTTAATATAAAGCTAGAAACTTTTAAACAACTCCAAGCAGCAGTAAGATATAGACTGGAACAGATAGGTATAAGGAACAACATCCTAAACAGAATTCAAAAATCTCAGCATCTAAGAGAAACAATGAACAAATGAGACTTCCTCAAACTAAAGAGCTTCTGCACAGCAAAGGAAACTGTCACCAGACTCAGCAGACAGCCCACAAAATAGGAGAAAATCTTTGTCAGCTACTCATTCAAAAAGGGACCCAGAATCTACAGGGAAATCAAAAAACTCAGCCTCCAAAAATCAACATCCCAATGAAGAAATGGGCATATGAATTACATAGGGAATTCTCAAAGGAAGAGGTACAAATGGCCAGTAAACACATGAGGAAGCATTCGACTTTCCTGGTTATAAAAGAGATGCAAATCAAAATAACACTTAGATTTCATCTCACCCTATTTAGAATGGCCACAATCAAAGGTAATAACAACAACAAATGCTGATAAGGATGTGGTGAAATAGGAACCCTCATACACTTCTGGTGGGAATACAAATTAGTACAACCACTATGGAAAGAAGTAGGGGGATTCCTCAAAAAACAAGAGGTAGAACTGCCATATGATCCAGTGATACCACTCCTGGGTATCTACCCAGAAGAACCTAAGATAGGATACAGTAGAGACACTTGTACATGGATATTCATTGTAGCACTAGTCACAATGGCGAAGCTCTGGAAACCCTACAACTGATGAATGTATCATGAATTTGTGGTATATATACACAATGGAGTATATACTCTGCCATAAGGAATAATGACATGGGGTTTAAAGGTAAATGGATACAATTGGAAGACATCATGTTAAGTGAAGTTAGCCAGGATCAGAAACACAAAAGATGCATATTTTATCTCATATGTAGAAGATAGATTCAAAGATAAACATATACCCAAAAACAACCATGATCAGACCATTGATTTGGACATTTTAATTAGGCATATATATTGCATGTCATATTTCATAAAAACATCTCAGTGAATTACATCCAGGAGGGGATTATAAATAATTAACCCCATACAGGGTATTATGAGAAAGAATACTGTGAGTTTTGCTAGATTATAAATTTCTTCAATACATATCTTTATTTTTCCATACTTAACACTATATTTCCTTGAAATGTTCTTTTCATTTCTTCTCTGATAATGTAAGGATTTTTTTTCATGCTCATTTGGAATGGACCATTCCTTCTTACATATACCAAGTAGAGAAAGAATGAAAGAGCCTGGAATATGTGTACTAATATTTTCCAGTTTGTGCTACAGTAGCTCTATTTTACTTTTATAAAATATAGTTATATACTCAGAAAAATACATTCTGCCCAATCATATGTCCTGGTTCATTTTCATAATGATGACCCGGCTGGTCCAGGCTCTGATTTACATTTCAGTAGTGGTATATTTGGACTGCAAATGTTACATTGCAAACTTTAACATTTATTCTCTCATATGTGGCATATAGACCTAATGCAAATGCAACAATATTATGAAAAACAGGTCATGCTAAGGGGAGGTCACAGATGAGAGAGGGAGAGTAAAAGGAGGAAGTGAAGAAGGTAAATGTGGTTGATATATTTTATATTTTATATACAAGAATAGATATAGAATTTTAAACCTATCAAAATCACCATAAGGAGGGAACTAAGGTAAAAAGAAGAAAAAAAGAGGATGAACCAGTTCTGATTATAATATAATATACATGGAAATGTCACAGTGAAACTCCCTGCATAGCTATCTTAAAAACACACAGAAAAAAATCTTTTTTCAAAAACTGAGAATAGGAAAGTAAAACAGGTCCTGTCTTGGGGTTGGTACCATGTAGAGGAGGGGATTTAAGGAGGATGAATGTAGTAGAAATATTATGTACTCATGCATGAAAATGGAAAAATGAAGTCAGTTGAAACTATTCCAGGAATGGGGGGGAAGAGAATAAAAGAGACTAATGGAGGAGGTGAATTCAATTATGATATATTATAATAACATTTGTAAATGTCACACTGTAGCTCCAGTACAACGATATGATAATAAAAATGTAAAAAAATACTAGCAATAAAAAAGAGTGACTTAGGGTAGCGGATATAGGACTCAGAAGCAACTTCCCTTCTTGCACTCAGCCATTCCTGAATTTGGTCCTTCCATGTAATAATTCTAAAGCTCACAGGACATCTCTTTAGTCTTATAATGCCTGATTATAATTGAATCCCCTTCGAATTCTAAGTGAAATAGTTCTTATTGCTCCATAAATTTGCTCTGCAATATTGCTAATTATATGGCTTCATCAATTTAACAATAAAGAATTTCATGCTTTGATTTTGGGGAAAAAACAAAAGGGAGCTAGAAGACACTCATACTGTACAAAATATTTTGTTATTCTTCTACACCATTAATGCAGACTAGATTTACAGTTATGTAATGTTGTAAAAATACATAAAATATCCCTGCTCTAATGACAGAATATCTGCCTCATTGTAACTCTTTGTGACTCTGGATACCCTGGCCTACAAATTACCTATTAAAAATATTAAGCCCAGACATGGTGGTGAACACCTGTAATCCCAACAGTCAGAAGACTGAGGCAGGAGGATTATGAGTTCAAGGCCAGCCTGGTCTAGATAGCAAGACCCTGCATCAAATGTATATGTTTTTACTATGTACATAGATATACAAATATATACATTAGAGAGAGTTTGTTCCACCTCACCAGGTGTATTCCCATAGTATGGACATGCTATTTCAATTAGGATCTTTTCAGTTTGTGTGAGGGATGGAATTGTATGAAAAAAGCACTGATTATGAAATTATCAAATGTTAGTTGATCACCAATTCTGTCACTTTTATGACATGCAGTCTTTATCAATAAATATCAATAAATATTCTAAGTCTCAATATAATGAAGCCCATCTAATTGCTAATAGCCCTTACAATTCAAAAGTTTGGTGATTCTGCAAACCAGTTGTATTATAACCCTTCTGTTGTAACAAAATATAACTAAGCTTTTGTTACATATAAACACATATGTGTGATAATATTTGCCTTAAAAACTACTTGAAATCTGTTTCTATTCTATAGTGACTGAACCAGAATTCTTGTCAAATGCTATTGAAAAAACTATAAAGAAGCCAGCCAAAATACAGTTAATGAATTTTCCTGGTAAGAACAAGAATTATTCATGCTAATGTTTATTTTATGAATATTCCTGGAGCTAAATGACTATGGATCTTCAAGAACAGTAATACTTATATGTTAGAACTATCTAATAGAATTCTTCATTAACACACCATAATAAAAGTACTTTTGCTACAATGGGAATATTAGATAGACATTATTGGTTTTAAAACTCATCTATTTAGAAAGTAACCCATAAAAATCCAGTGCTCTAGTGACACTGAATAGGCATGTTACAAGTATTTTACTCTCTATTTTTGGAAGTTATGTTGAATTTTCAAAAGCAGAAAGGCTAGCTGATGAATATGATGACAAGAGGAATAGAGGAATATAACATAATTATTTCACTAGTGGTTTTTCTTAGTCTCTTTTTTGTTGCTGTTATAAAATACCTGATACTAGGAAGTTTATAAAGAAAAAACTTGTAGTTAGTACACAGTTTTGGAGACTAAAAATAAAAAATCAGGTAGCCTAATCTGATCAATGAGGGCCTTTTAGCTATATTACAGCTTGACACTGGTATCATAAATTGAGAGGATGTGTGTGTGCTCTATAGCCATACCACCCTGAACATACCACACACCAGATCTTATCTGATCTAGGAAGTTGAGCAGTGTCAGCCCTCATTAATACTTAGATGGGAGAGAGAGAGAGAGAGAGAGAGAGAGAGAGAGAGAGAGAGAGAGAGTGTGTGTGTGTGTGTGTGTGTGTGTGTGAAAGAGAGAGACAAAGAGAGAAAAATGAGGACATATGTCAAGAGACCAAGGGACCAAGAACCAAGAAGAGTACAGGCTACTCTTTTACTACAACCTCCCTTCTATTTGACAAAAATTCAAGACAAATTTGTAGTATCTCACCTGTAGTAGAGTTCTTAATTTTTATATTCCTGTTTTTGTTTGCAGTTTGGGGTTGAATACATGGCCTACACTTACCAGACAAGCACTCTACCACTGAACTATACCCCCAGCCTTTTCAAGTCTTTCATTCTTTCTCTCTGCTTTCTTCTTCCTTTCCTTTCTTCCTTCTTTCCTTTCTTTTTCTTTCTTTACTTCCTTCTATCTTTTTTCCTTCTTTCTTTCTGTGCTAGGTATTTTACTCAGGGCCTTGTGTGTGCTACTCAAGCACACTACCACCAACAGAGCCTCATTTCAAGTAAATCAGCCATTTTTTCTTCTTGTTTTTCTGCTTTTCTTTTTCTTCTTTTTCTCGCTCATCTTCCTATTATCTTTTCTTTTCCTATGTTTTCTTTATTCCTTTTTGAGAGAGGGTATCTCTATGTAGTCCAGGCTTACGTTGAACTCATTATCCTCCTGCCTCAGACTCCTGAGTGCTAAGATTAGAAGCATACACCTCCATGCCAGGCAATCAAGTTCTTTATTGTGTTATATATAGTTGAGAGATTACACTAATTCCTTTCATCTTGGTAAAGGGTTGGATTTATTATCTTTTATCTTTGATGTGATACCAAAAGAGTGAGACAGAGAAATACAGGGAAAAGGTACCAAGGAGAGCCCACATCAACAAGTCATCCAAAGATACTGTTTGCGTGTTGGCGAGGATGCGGGGAAAAAGGAACCCTCTTACACTGTTGGTGGGAATGTAGACTAGTACAACCACTCTGGAAAAAAATTTGGAGGCTACTTAAAAAGCTGGACATCGATCTACCATTTGATCCAGCAATACCACTCTTGGGGATATACCCAAAAGACTGTTACTCCAGAGGCACCTGCACATCCATGTTTATTGCGGCACTATTCACAATAGCCAAGTTATGGAAACAGCCAAGATGCCCCAGCACTGACGAATGGATTAAGAAAATGTGGTATCTATACACAATGGAATTTTATGCAGCCATGAAGAAGAACGAAATGTTATCATTCGCTGGTAAATGGATGGAATTGGAGAACATCATTCTGAGTGAGGTTAGCCTGGCCCAAAAGACCAAAAATCGTATGTTCTCCCTCATATGTGGACATTAGATCAAGGGCAAACACAACAAGGGGATTGGACTATGAGCACATGATAAAAGCGAGAGCACACAAGGGAGGGGTGAGGATAGGTAAGACACCTAAAAAACTAGCTAGCATTTGTTGCCCTTAATGCAGAGAAGCTAAAGCAGATACCTTAAAGCAACTGAGGCCAATAGGAAAAGGGGACCAGGAACTAGAGAAAAAGTTAGATCAAAAAGAATTAACCTAGAAGGTAACACCCACGCACAGGAAATCAATGTGAGTCAATGCCCTGTATAACTATCCTTATCTCAACCAGCAAAACCCCTTGTTCCTTCCTATTATTGCTTATACTCTCTCTACAACAAAATTAGAGATAAGGGCAAAATAGTTTCTGCTGGGTATTGAGGGGGGGAGCGGGAGGGGGTGGAGTGGGTGATAAGGGAGGGGGTGGGGGCAGGGGGGAGAAATAAACCAAGCCTTGTATGCACATATGAATAATAAAAGAAAAATGAAAAATAAATAAATAAATAAATAAATCAGTAAAAAAAATAAATAAATAAAAAAACAAAGATACTGTTTGCAAGTCTAAGGCTTCACCCTTTGAGGAGCAGCAGCAAAGTTTTCCCACTGCAGGAGAAAGAGACTGCAGGAAAATAGTTCAGGAACATCACTGAACAAATAAACAAGGAGACAACATTAGGAAGCTCCAGACAGAGGAAGAGGAAATTAGTATCTACAGACACTATAGTATACTACCTAAACTTTTAAGTTTTTAATAAAATTTATTAGTATGTAAAGCTATTCAATACAATGTTTTCCATATACTAAAAAAATAGGTCCTTGCAAGAAAAACTTCTATTAGAATCCCAGGAGTTGGGCTTAGTTGACGAAGACTCCAAAGCATTCATTGTATGTATATACTTAGAACTAATGGAAAACATTCTTAAAGATGAAAAAGGAAGTAATATGGCAAAAATCTCATCAAGCAAATGGTATCAACAAAGATATAGGAATTTCCAAGCAAAAAAGAATCAAAACAAATACATTAATTGTTACCTTAAAAGTTGTTTTGAAATCTCTTTTATTTCCTTAGAGACTGATATGAAACAATCCACAAGGGCTACTGGAAGAAGTAAAAGAATTGGTGAAATGAAGACACAACTAAAGGGTCATCCTAGTAAGAATAATAACATTTTCAAATCAGATATTTATGGTTTATTTATTTTCTCTGGGGTTTAGTTAAGGATGTTTCTTTGATAATAACAGTTCATGTATGTTATTACATGAGAAAAAGTTTTGATGAATTAACTCCACCTTATAAATAAACTCTAGTATTTATTAAAATAGAAAATTACCTAGATATTATGAGTATTAAAACTTATCCATCTAGAAGGTAATCCATTAGAATTCAGTGATCTGGTGTTCTTGGGATATGCTTAATGGACATCTTTCCAGTGCTCTTCTACTCATTTTCTGATTTTGCCTTAAAAAGAAAGTTTCATTGAATTTGAAAAAAGAGAAAGTCTACTGATGAACATGATTTTTAAAAAAAGACTGCAACAGGCAGTTATGTCCTTAGTTACCAATTTCTCCTCTATAATTTAAATTGGCACACAAGTTTATACTTTCTACAGCAGAGTTTGTTAACTGTGCTGCATCATTTACAGAACACTGTCTTTGATACCAGAGCAACAGTGCTAGACACACTTCTCCTTGTTCCTAGAAAGACTCCAGTTATGACCTTTTTTCAGAGTTGGTTCTGCAAGCTAGAATTTTGAATTTTGGTTTAGTGCCCTCATTTAAAAATTAGTGCTAGAGATCTGCCTTCTTCTTGCCTCCTTGTATTCAAACTTACATTCATTCCATAATATCAAGATGAATCAAAATATCATCATACAGACAATTTTTCATGATCATTTTCATGAAAATTATAAATGGAATAAATATAAATTTGACCATATGGGACTATCACCCTAATATACTTTAAGGTTTTTATTTTTAATGACTTACAAATATTTCACAGCATTTCCCCTTATTTGACAAATGTAAATGACTAGTTAGGCTTCTAAAATAAATTCTGTCAACAATAATTTACTCTCTCAGTGGTCATCAATTGTAGCCTCTTACTAAGCCTCTTACTATTTGGTTTTGGTTTGGTCTCTACCCAGTGATTGATGAATATGAGGTTGATTATGTTCCACTTAAATGGAAGTGTTCTACAGTAGTTTATGGTACTTTTGTAATAAATAACATTTATGACAAATAAATCTAACAAGCATTTGTTGAATAGGGGCAGTGGAGGTTCTGTGGCTTATGCACTACATATCAAATACAGAAATGAACATTTGTTCCGATGTAAAACATGATTGTGGTAAAGGTAAAAATTAAGGAATATGCTATCACAGAACACAGAACAAAGACATGAAAGAGAAAATTATGGAAGACTATCGAAATTAAAGAAAAAGACACTTGACCATTCAAAAAAATATGAAAAGAAAACATAAATGCAGAAGTGAAGATCAATGCAAAGAGTTTGGAGTAGAGTGTATGCCAATGCAGAATACTTATGCATATTTTCTTTATAAATTTTACTTTAGGTGAGAAAAACTATGATGTGTCTGTACAAAATCAAGATGTTAATAGTAGGCGAGTCACAACAAGTAAATTTCCAACAAAAGTAGTCAATTTATTACCTTTTAACAATCAAGGTAAGAGACTATGCATAAAGATAGAAATTAAGCATATGATTACCTAGAATAGGTTTGAAATGTGCTTTTTGCATTCACTCTTTGTACATCCTACTTTTTAAACCATGTCTTAGGGGAATCCTTCCTTACATGTCTGAAAAATGAAATAGCTTTAATTTATAAAATTAAGTCTTTTTTTATTTGTTTATTCATATGTGCATACATTGTTTGAGCCATTCCCCACCCCAACTCTCTCCCCCCCAATCCCCTTGCTTCCAGGCAGAATCTGTTCTGCCTTTATCTCTAATTTTGTTGAAGAGAAAGTATAAGCAATAATGAGAAAGACAAAGCGTTTTTGCTAGTTGAGATAAGGATAGCTATACAGAGAGATTCCTAGCATTGCTTCCATGTACAAACGTGTTACATCTCAAATTGATTAATCTCTAATTGACCTTTACACTAGTTCCTGATCCCCTTCTCATATTGACCTCTGTCGCTTTAAGGTTTTTATGTTATTTCCTCTGCAGTGGGGACATCAAATACTATCATGTTTTGGGTTTCTTACCTATCTCCATACCTCCCGTGTGTGCTCACCCCTTATCTTGTGACCCAAGTTCAACCACATTGCTGTATTTGCCCTGGATCTAAAGTCTGCATATGAGGAAGAACATACGATTTTTGGTCTTCTGAGACTTCTAAACTCACTCAGGATGATGTTCCAAGTTCCATCCATTTACTAGTGAATGATAAGACTTCATTCTTCTTCAAGGCTGAGTAAAACTCCATTGTATATAAATACCATATTTTCTTGATCCATTCGTCAGGAGTGGGGTATCATGGTTGTTTCCATAACTTAGCTATTGTGAATAGCACTGCAACAAACACGAGTGTGCAAGTGCCTCTGGAGTAACCTGTGTTGCATTCCTTTGGGCATATCCCCAGGAGTGGGATTGCTGGATCATATGCCAGATCTATGTTTAGATTTTTAAGAAGTCTCCAAATGTTTTTCCAGAGTGTTTACACTAGTTTGCAATCACATCAGCAGTGTACAAGGGTTCCTTTTTCCCCACATCCTCACCAACACCTGTTGTTAGAGGTGTTTTTAATAATGGCTATTCTAACAGGGGTGAGATGTAATCTTAGTGTAGTTTTGATTTGCATTTCCTTTATGGCTAGAGATGGTGAGCATTTTTTCATGTGCTTTTTGGCCATTTGAATTTCTTCTTTTAAGAAAGTTCTGTTAGTTCAGTTGCCCTTTTCTTTAATGGTTCATTGATTTTGGGAAAGTTTAGTTTTTTAAGCTCCCTCTATATTCTGGTTATCAGTCCTTTGTCTGATGTATAGCTGGCAAATATTTTCTCCCACTCTGTGGGTGGTCTCTTCGGTTTACCGAACATTTCATTTGTTGTGCAGAAGCTTTTTAGTTTTATGAAGTCCCATTTGTCCACCCTTTCTCTTAGTTGCTGGGCTGCTGGGGTTCTATTGAGGAAGTCACTTCCAGAGTGATTCCTGCTCTTTCTTGTATCAACTTCAGAGTTTCGAGTCTGATGAGTCTCCCGTAGACAGCAGATTGTTGGATCTTCCTTTTTTACCCAGTTTGCCAAACGGTGTCTTTTGATGGGGGAATTAAGTCTGTTAACATTCAGTGTTAGTACTGATAGGTATGTGGTGATTCCTGTCATTTAGTTGTCTTTGTTGATTAGGTGGTTGATTGTGTGCAGCTGAATCACTGTTATTCTCTACTTTCTTGCCTTTTCTTCTCCAGTGGTTTGGTATGCCTGCCCTTTCATGATTTTTGTTTGCTTTCACTTTCTGTGTGCAGAATTCGTTGAGAATCTTTTGTAGTGGTGGTTTTGTGGTCATATATTATTTTAGTTTCTGCTTATCATGGAAGACTCTTATTGCTCCATCTATCATGAATGATAGTTTTGCTCAGTAGAGTACCCTAGGGTTGAAGTTATCTTCATTCAGTGCCTGGAAGACCTCATTCCATGCCCTTCTTGTTTTTAAGGCTTCTGTTGAGAAATCTGCTATGATTTTGATACAAAGGTTCCTGTACCTGAATGGGCATAGTTTTCTGTAGATAATGGGAAATTTTCTGTTACTATTTTGTTAAATATATTATGAATCGCTTTTGCTTGCATCTCTTCTTCAATGCCCATGATTCTTGGGTTTGATATTTTGATGGAGTTGGTGAGTTCTTGCATATTCCTGTCACACGTCTTGAGTTGTTTGACTAATAGCTCTTCAGTTTTTCCTTTAGTTTCCATTTCATCTTAAGTTCTGAGATTTTTTCTCAGAATCTTATGGGTCAATTATCTCCACCATTTTTACAAGGTGAATTTTGTAGTGGACAATTTTCCCCTGAATATTGTCTTGGAGTGTAATGCCAGGCCCTGAATAGGCTTGGGTGCTACAGTCACAGTTGCTGTACTGTGTCATGCTGTGTTCATGTGGCTGTAGCCCCTATGATACATGGCAGTCTGTGGGGTTTCAGGGATGAAGACATGCAAGAGTTTCTGACCCCTAGGACAATACAGATTAAGACAATAACTCCCTTCTCAATATGGTGCTTAGCTACAGCAGCTTGAACTCTGGAGGGTGTTGGGGAGATAAGGTAAGAATCTCCCAAGCAAATTCACTGTTCAGACTCCAGGCTGCTCCCTTAATGGGGCTGCAAGACTTTAATAATATGGAGCTTTCCATTACCTAGGATTACTTGCATGCACACTGATGGAGTTTCCTGAGACTCTCACCACCATCCTCCCCTCTGAAAAGGGAGTAGCCCCCTGCTTGGGGAGCTGGGGTAACAGTTGCCATGGTGCATTGCTCCTCTGTCCAGGCTGCTTTCCCAGGTCTTAAATCTCTCTCTTTCTGATTTCTAGCATTTTCCCACAGTTGGGCACCTCAAATGCAGTTGTCCACCTATTAATTTGGTTCTTTGTGAAAGAGAAGACAAGTAACAGATTCTATTCTGTTCTTTCTATGCCACAAACTTTTTTTTCAAAAAAAGGAAACAAAATCAACTTACAAAAATCATTAGCTTTTCTGTCCACCAGGAATGAACAAACTGAGAAAGAATATATGAAAACAATTCCATTTACAATAGCCTCAAAAAATCAAACACCTAGGAGTAAACTTAACAAAGGATATGAATGACCTCTACAAGGAGAACTACAGACCTCTGAAGAAAGAGATTGAGGAAGACTACAGAAGGTGGAAAGATCTTCCATGCTCATGAATTGGTAGAACCAAGATAGTAAAAATGGCTATACACCAAAAGCAATCTACATATTCAATGCAATTCCCATCAAAATCCCAAAGACATTTACCAGAGAGATAGAAAAATCTACCCTAAGATTCATTTGGAAACACAAGAGACTGTGAATAGCCAAGGCAATACTCAGCAAAAGGAGCAATGCTTGAGGTATCAAAATACCCAATTTCAAACTATATTACAAAGCCATAGCAATAAAAAAAAGCATGGTAGTGGCATAAAAATGGGTATGAAGACAAGTGGAACAGAATAGAAGACCCAGATATGAATCCACACAGCTATGCCCACCTTATTTTAGACAAAGGTGCCAAAAATATTTGATGGAGAGAAGACAGCCTCCTCAACAAATGTTGCTGGGAAAAGTGGTTATCTGCCTGCAGAAAACTGAAACTAGATCCATGTCTATAACCCTGTACTAGTATCAACTCAAAGCAGAATAAGGACCTTAATATCAGACCCAAAAATTTGCAGTTAGTACAAAAAAAAATCAGAGAATACTCTGGAAGCAATAGGTATAGGCAAGGACTTCCTCAATAGAATCCCACCAGCCCAGCAACTAAGAAAAAGGATGGACAAATGGGACTACATGAAATTAAAAAGCTTCTACACAACAAAAGAAATGGTTTCTAAACTGAAGAGATCATCCACAGAGTGGGAGAAAATATTTGTGGGCTACACATCAGACAAGGGACTGATAATCATAATATACAGGGAGCTCAGAAAACTAAACTCCCTCCAAATCAATGAACCAATAAAGAAATAAACAACTGAACTAAACAGAACACTTTCAAAGGAAGAAAAAAAATCCACATGAAACAATGCTCACCATCCCTGGCCATAAAGGAAATGCAATTCAAAATCATACTAAGATTTCCCCTTACTCCTATTAGAACATCTGTCATCAAAAACACCACCACCAACAAATGTTGGCAAGGATGAGGGGAAAAAGGAACCCTCATACACTCCTGGTGGGAATGTAAGCTAGTACAAACACTTTGGAAAACAATATGGAGGCTTCTTAAAAAAACTAAACATAGATCTGGCATATGACCGAGAAATCCCACTCCTAGAGATATACCCAGAGGAATGCGAGTCACATTATTCCATAGGCACCTGCACACCCATGTTCACTGAAGCACTATTCACAATAGCCCTTTTGTGGAAACAGCCAAGATGCCCCACTACTGACGAATGGATCAAGAAAATGTGGTATTTCTACCCAGTGGAATTTTATTCTGCCATGAAGAAGAAAGAAATCTTGTCATTTGCAAGTAAATGGATGGAGAACATCATCTTAAGTGAGGTTAGCCAGGCTCAGAAGGCCAAAAATCGTATGTTCTCCCTTATATGCTAACTTTAGACCTAAAACAAATGCCATAATATTGTTGGACATGGGTCACACTAAGGAGAGTATGCATACAGGAAGAATATGGAAAGGTAGGAAACCCAAAACTTGAAAGTGTTTGATGTGTCTGCTGTAGAGGAACTAATATAGTAATCTTAAACTGACAGAGGCCACTATGGGAAGGTTACTGGAAAGTAATGAAGAGGTCTGGTAGAGATGAATCAATTTGGGTTGTAATACACATGTGCATGGAAGCAATGCTAGGAATCTCTCTATATAGCTATCCTTATCTCAAACTAGCAAAATTCCGTGTCTTTCTTATTATTGCGTATGTCTTCTCTTCAACAGAATTGGAGAAAAGTGCAGAAAAGGTTCTGCCTGGAAGTGAGGGAGGTGGGGGCAAGGAAGGGAGCAGGGGCTGGGGGGAGAAATGGCCCAAACAATGTATGCACATATGAATAAATGAATATAAAAAAGGATGCACTTGGGCTTCCCCCATAGGAAAAGTAATTTTCTTGTAAGGCAAGTTCACCATCAACATCAGAAATGTAAGGTACAATCAAAGAGATGAAGAGGCAGAGAACTCTTTCAACACACCCTGGGTGAAGGAAAAGTTAGACACAGGAATAAACTCTATGAAGCTGGAAAAAAAAACCAAAAACTGAAAAAAAGAAATGACAAACTATTTTCCTAAATGGCTGAGCCATTTCACATTTGTATCAGCCAGGTATGAAACTTTCTGTTTTTCACACATCTTCACTAACATTTTCTATTATTTGTGCTTTTGATTTACAAGTGTCAAGTGTGAAATTTTCTGTGATTTTAATTTGTACTTTGATAATGACAAATATGTTTATGAGTCATTTGTGTATTTCTTAGGTGAAATATCTATTAATTTTTTTTGCCCATTTTAATTGTATTTTTGAATTCTTAATATTATAAAATTTTGTCTCATAGACAATTCCTTTTGGAGAAATGATTTAGAAATATTTCCTGTGAGTCTCTGACTTGTCATATCTTTCTTAATGGTGATCAAAAGTTCTGAAATTTCATCAAATCTAATTTCTTAAGTTATCTTTTATGGATAATGCTTGTAAGGTTATATTTCAGAAATATCAAATAGTATTCTTCAATTATTTCTCCTATTATGTTCCTTAGATTTATTTGTCTATAATTATGTCATTACCATAGGATTTTGAAAAACATGAGGTTACTGTAAAATTTGAAATTGGAAAGTGAGTACTGTGCAGTTCCATTCACCTTTTCTACTTGACTTTGGCTACTCCAAGTCTTTTGCATTTTATGCATATTTTACTTTTAGGTTGTTAATATGTGCTCCCAAAAGATAGTAAACTATTAACAATGATGATATTGACTCTATACGTCAACTTGAAGAGAAATAGCATGTGGAGAAGAGGAGTGTTCTAGCAATGAACTTATTCCCATATTTAATTATCTTAAGCAATATTTTGTGCTATCTTTCAGTGTTATATTTGTTATAGATACTTATTCTACTTTTTGACATTTTTACAAATGAAAACATTTTAATTTAGCTTTTGGATTGTTCAGTGCCTGAATATAGAAATATTTGTTTCTTTTATTGTGGTATAAATTATTTAGTTCTATGAAGTTTTCTTTTAAATCAGTAAGTAGAAAAAGGAATTAAATTTTTTATTATCATTATGTTTACAAATGGAATTACCTTTAAAGTGTTCATTTATTTGTTACATGGATTTAAGTTACTAGCTGGTGCAGTATTTTCTTTAGGCTTGAAGGATATACTTTACTATGTCATGTAAGCCTTTCTGATGAAAATAAACAAAATTTGTTCATTGTTATCTAATATTTTTTCATATTTATCATTAAAGATAGTTTTGATAGGTATAAAATATTTGGTTGTCAGTTTTTGCTTACAATACTTTGAATATGTCATTCTTCTTTTTGTTTTCCTTTCTTTCTCCCTCCCTCCTTCTCTTCTCTGCTCTTCTTTTCTCTTTTCTTCACTTCTCTTCTCTTCTCTTTTTTTTTTTGGTGGTACCAGGGTTTGAACTCAGGGCCTCACACAGGCACTCTACCACATGAGCCACTTTACCACCCCTTCTCTTTCTCTTCTTTTGCAGTTCTGGGGAGCAGACCTGGGGACTCACATATGCTAGACAAGTGCTTTACCACTGCACTACATCTGTAGTCCTGACCCTTATTGTTTGTGCTGAAAACTGAGATGTTAATCTTTTCAAATAAATTTATGAAGATAAAATTCACATACCATGCATTTAACTCATTTAAAATGTAAATGTATACTTATAAAACTCTGTATCCATCACCACAATAAATCTTAGAACATCTTCATAACCTGAAAGAAGAAACACCCACATAGCTCAGCTATTTTTCTCCAGCTTCCTTATATCAAGAGCTCTGAGCAACCACCAATAAATATTTTGTTTCTATAAGATTTGCCTATGTTGGACATCATATAAGTAGAATCATAGATTATGTCACCTTTGCTACTGGATTCTTCTAGTTAGGTCTGATCACCAAAATATTTCCTCTAGATATATACTTTTATTGTATTGACTGGATTTATGATCTCCAAAATTATTTTAGTTATTTAAATTCCTTATTTCACTTTTATTGACAACTTCCTGTGTGTGCATTAAAAGTAATTATAGATGTGAATCATCTTACAGCTAACATTTTCTAAGTTTTTCTAGATGAAAGCAATGAAGACAATCCACCCAACACAACTGAATCTCTAAAAGTACTTCATGGAACATATAGGTCTGGTTTAACCATTTCTAAAAACATCCAGTTTCCTTTGCTGAACAAACAAACATCTTCAGGTAATTTTAATATTTTTGTATATGATGTGATTGTTTTAAAGAAACTCTAATTGGCTAAAGAATCTGCTTTGCAAGCATGAAGCTCTGAGTTCAACCTAGTTCCACCAAAAAAGAAAGCTCCAATTATATAGAAATAATCAAGTTCTATTAGCTTTACTCACAGAATAGTTTAACAAAACACAAATGAAAATAATCCAAATATAATGTGCCTTGATCAAATGCACTACCTCTATCCCACCCACTTGTCCCCAACACCCTTTTTAAAAACAGTTTCATTAGGTTTCATAGTTCTATTTTCATACCTGGCTATAAAGCACTTTGACTATATTCACCTGCCCTTCACCCTCTCCTTTCTCCCTCCCCTCCCCTGCTGGTACCAATCCTCAAACATAACCTCTTCTATATTCCTGTTCTTTTTATCTGTTTCCAAAACAAACTCTGTTTTAATTACCTTTTATGTTTTTAATAGTTTTATTATATCTTGAATTAGTACACATTAATAATACAAAGGGGATTTATTATGGTAATTCCATACATGCAAACAGTATACTTTAAACAAGTTCACCCCAACATTATTCCCATTCTCCTCTTCCTTTTTAGAAACAGTGTCTGGTGTGTCTCATTTTGCTGCTTTCGAACATACACATGTAACATATTTCTATCCTCTTCCCTCGCTTAGTATCCTTTCCTTTATCCTTCTTGCTGATTTCCCCAGATTGTTCCCCTTTTACAATCATGTCCCATTGTTATTATTACAATAATTGTTTCAGGTCTAATTCCACAAATGACTAAGAACATGCAATATTTGGCTTTTGAGCTTGGCTTATATCACTCACCAATCTATCTTCAGTTCCATCCATTTTCATTCAGATGACATAATTTCATTTTTCTTTATGGCTGAGTACTAGTCCATGGTATGTGTGTGTGTGTGTGTGTGTGTGTGTCTGTGTGTGTGTCTGTGTATTCATGCATGTGTGTGTATTCTATTTTCTTCATCCATTTATCAGTGTTGGGCACCTCACCTGATTCCACAGTTTACCTATTATGTACAGAACTGCAATAAACATGGGTATGCAGGTATAGGTATCCCTTTTATGTATTGATTTGCTCTCCTTCAAATATATGCCAAGACAAGTATCTTTTGTTCATTATGGAAGGTTTTTATTTCTCTTTCAGTTATAAATGATAGCATTGGTGGAATAATCTAGGTTGGCAGTTATTTTCTTTCAAAGCTTGACATACCTCATTCCATGCCTTCTTTGTTTTTAAGGTTTGTGTTGAGAAATCTATTGTTATTCTGATGGATTTGTTTTTATGGATAATTTGGTGCTTTTCATTTCAGCAGTCAATATTCTTTCTTTGTGCATAATGTTTTCACTATACTATGTCATGCAGAGTTTCTATTTTGGTCTTGTTTGTTTGGAGTCCTAAAGGTCTCCTGCACCTGGATGGGCATCTCTTTCTCAAGAATTGGGACTTTTTTTCTATATCTCACCTGATTTTTCTATTATATCTACTTTGTCTTCAAGCCCTGAAATTCTGCTATCCATTTAATTCAATCTGCTGGACAGGCTTTCAACTGAATTTATTTGACTTAAGGACCTTTTCATTTCCAAATCTTCAGTTATGTTTTTTCAAGATTTCTGTATCTTTATTAAATTCCCCTTTCATATTTTGCATTGTCTTCCTTATTTCGTTTAGTTTATCTATTTGCATCCTTCTTCAGTTCATTCAGCTATTTCTATCTTTCAGTGCAGTTAGTTGTTTATTTACATTTTCTTATCATTTGTTTAGTTGCTTATTTATATTTTCTTTGGCTTCATTGAGGTGTTTATGCATGTCTTCTCTCATCTCATTAATTGTTCTTATCATCATTCTTTTGTGGTCATGAGTCCAGATTTCATCCCCTTCAATATCAATCAGATCCTTTGCTGTGTAATTGTTATCCATTTGAGGTATCTTAGTCTCTTACTTTTTCATGTTTCTTATGCTTCTATTTGGAGATTTGCTAATGTGTAGTTAATTTGTTGGTTGTCAATTTTAGTCACCTAAAACCTTTCCCTTGAATTATTCTCTGTGTTCTGGCAGTACTCATTGTGGTAGGGCTTTTGTGCCATTTCTGACTACTGGTCTTGGACTATAACTCAGGAATAACAAGTTCACCAATTCAATACTATGAAGTAAAATGTCATTGGCAGCTTTATCTATGCAACCAATAACATTATATATGAAGGGGACTAATGTCCTTATATAGTACAATAGGGGACTAGAAAAATAAAATTTACATAGTAAAAATAAGGAGCTGAGGGAGGAAATAAGGAAGAAGGAAGATGATGAGAAAAAGAATGAGGTGTGAGGGCTGCACATAAATAAAATACTAGTGTGTATGCACATAGTGCAATTATTATGTAGGGTGCTATTATCAGGAATTATAAAAGGATATAAAGGCTAAAAATAATTTTAAAAGGAGGGAGAACAAACCACTAGTAGAATAGTTTGTAAACAAGAGATAGGAAAAGTGCGAAAAAGAAAAAGTAAGGAGAAACATGACAATAAAAGAAAAATTTAATTTAAAAAAATTTTTAAAGTCAGTACTTCTTCCTTGTTGAAGAGTACAGTGAATGTCTACTGTGTATATCAGCACACTAGATGATCCCCTCCAATCTCTGGTCCTCATATTTTTGTCTGCAGTTTTCCTGTTGTGTTAACTCACATGTCCCCTCAGGGCCCTGGTTTGACCAGGGGCAGCTGAGTGGGGAGGCACTGGATTAGGGAAGCTACTGGGGTGGGGCTCTTGACTTCAGAGGAAATGATCAGTCTTTCCGTATTTAGCATGATGTTGATATAGGTTTATCAGATATAGTCATTACTATGTTGAGTTATGTTCCTTCTATTCCTATTTTCTTCAAGGCTTTTATCATGAAGAGTGGTTGAATTTTGTCAAAGGCTTTTTCTGCATCTACTGAGAGGATCATGTGATTGTTGTCTTTTTTCTATTTATGTACTGTATCATGTTCATTGATTTGCATATGTCAAACCATACTCATTTCATTCCAGGAATGAAACCAAACTGGTCATGGTGTATGATCTGTTCAATATGTTGTTGAAATCACTTTGCAAGTATTTTCTTGAGAATTTTTGCATGTGTGTTCATCAAGAATATTGGTCTATAATTTTCTGTTTTTTTTGTTGTGTCCTTATCCAGTTTTGGTGTCAAGATGATATCACAGAATGAGTATGTAGTGTTCCTTCCCTTTCTATTTTGTGGAATAGTTTGAGTCACATTGATATTCCTTAAAGGTTTGGTAGAATTTGCACTGAATCCATCTCTCCTGGACTTTTATTTGTTAAAAGACTTCTGCTTCAATTTCATTGCTTGTTATAGATATGTCTAGGTAGTTTATATCCTCTTGTCTCAATTTTGGTTGACCATATGCATCTAGAAACTTACTTATTTCTTCTAGATTTTAGAATCTGTTATAATATAGGTTTTTGAATTATGAATGGTAGCTTTTCTGGGGAGAATAACCTAGGTTTATAGTTATTTTATTTATTTTCTATCAGTGATTTAAAGATCTAAGAGTTTTCTTGTGGAATCTTTAGAGTCTTAGGTGAAAGATCTGATCAGTTAAAATCATGATAATTTGATTTAACTTTTGTATCCTTTCATTTACTTTTGTTGCCTTTTTGCTCTGGATAAGACTAAGATTGAAGAGAATGGACACCCTTCTCTTGTTCCTTGTCTTAAGGATTCTTTCATATGTTCCCCATTTAGTATAATGTTAGCTATAGTTTTGTCATATATAGCCTTTAACATTTTGTGCTATAATCCTTTCATTCCTGCTCTCTTCATGTCTTTTATCATGAAGAGGTATTGAACTTTTTGTCAAAGGCTTTTTCTGCATCTGTTGAGAAAATAATGTGAGTTTTGCATATAATTCTATTTATGTTCTCTATTATGTTTATTGATTTGTGTAGGTTGAACCATCCTTACATTCCCAGAATTAAGCCAACTTCATCATGATGCCTGATCTTTGAAATTTACTGTTGAGTTCTTTTGCAAGTATTTTACTGAGAATCTTTGCATCTGTGTTCATCAAGGTAATTGGTCTACTGTTTTCTTTTTTCCTACTGATGTGTCCTTCTCTGGTTGCAGTATCTGGATAGTACTTGCTTCATGAATGAGTTTAGTTTTTCCCTTTCTGTTTTATGGAATAGTTTGAGGAACATTGGCATTAATTGTTCTTTAGAGGTCTGATTGAATTCTGCCATGAATCTGTCCTCTACTAGATTTTTCTTTGTTAAGAGGCTCTATCACATCTTTAACCCCATTGCTTGTTATAGTTCTACTTAAGAGGTTTATGTCCTCTTGCTTCAATTTTGTCAGTTCACACATGTCTAGAAATGTCCATTTTATTTTATGCATTTTCAAAATATTTCTTAACGATCCCCTGACTTTCATTGGTATTTCTTGTAACCTCCTTTTCATCTCTAATTTTATTAATTTTATTAATTTGGCTCTCCCTCTTTCCTTTGGCTAAAGATTTGTCAATATTGTCTATCTTTTTTAAAAACCAACTCTTCATTTCATTGATTCTTTGTATTTATTTCTTTAATCTCTATTTCATTAATTTCTACCCTCAACTTTATTTCTTTCTATTTTCAAATTTGTGATTTGAATTATTCTTGTTTTTAAAGACATTGTGGTGCATCAGTGGGTTATTTATTTGAGGTCTTTCTTATTTTTAAAGTACTCATAGCTGTAACCTCTCTTGCCACTTCCTTTCCTGTGTCCTGGAGAACACAAAATGCTTTCTACAGTTTTTTTATTTGATTTATTGAGATTTAAATTTCTAAGATTTCCATTTGGAAATCTTTTTCAGAATCTTAATTTTCTTTCTGATTTTCTCATCTATATTGCTGATTTTCTTGTCCAGGTCTTGAATTAATTTCCTTGCTTCATATATCTATTTCTTTGAATCCTCTTTGAGGTCATTGATCATTTGTAAAATTAAATTTTTGAATTCTTTGCCTGTCATTTCAACCATTTCAGCATCTTTGTATTTGGTTATTGAAGCTTTATCAGCTTTTGGAGAAGTTAAATTCCATTGCCTTTTTGTTCTACTTGTATTTCTACTTTGCAATTTGCACATCTGTTAGGTTGGACATCTCTTTCACTATCACTCAGAGGGGATAAAGCAGTCTGAAATATGAAATCAACAATTTGAAAACAATCCAATTGTTTAAAAGTAGCACAAAACAATTGTAAACATCAACTACTCCACCAATAATTTCATACAGGAAAGAAATAGGTTAGTTTTAGTAACCAGGAGTTTACACTCTTTCAAAGTATATACATTATCAAATTAAGTACCAAAAAGAAGGAATGGGGAGAGGAAAACAGAAAAGGAAGATATAAAAGAGGAGAAATTACATCATGTGAAAGTATTAGAAATAACAATGAGGGGAACATACTAAGATAGATCAAAGAAAGACAAAATAGAGAAGACAAAACACATCAACAATAACAGCTGCAAAAAGGAAAAGAGAAAGAAAGTGAGAACAAAAACTGTTTTCTTCATTATTGAGGAGTTGGGTGAATTCCCTGCCCTCTCCAATCCCTCCCCCAGTAGTTTTTTTTTTCTTTGATGTCTAAACAGCTTAGGCCAGAGGGGATTGTCTGGTTTGTGGATTTAGCCCACTCAGCACTTACAAGGCCCTCAGCCAGATCGCTAGCCTAGCAGGTAGACAGAAAATGATGTTTTTCAAGTTGGGCAAACAACAATCAGCTGTTCTCCTCTCTCGCAGCAGCTGGCAACTTCTAACCTCCCATTTTGCTCCAGGCTAGTTCCATATTCATGTTTATTCAGGCTTACCTCAATAAACTCATTCAATTCCCAAATCACTGTGGTACATGCCAACTCCCAGTTCACTCTCCACCCAACAAATAATAGTTAGCACCTGGTATTCAGGAGGAAGCCCCTCGCTAGCAATCACTCTTTCACTCACTCCCCACACAACTACTCTTTCAACTATGCTTTCAACTCATGCAGTTTCCATGTTGCTCAACCCATTCTCCACTTGACTCACTCCAGGTTGCACACACCCAAGGTAGTAGCACAATAACAGTCTCTCTCAGTACAGTGTTCATGAGACCACACTGATTCTCAGAGTGGTCATTCACTTATCCAGTAAGAGGGAGTCTTTGGAGGTTTAAAGATACAAAACTGAAAGATCTTCTACTCTCCCAAGATGAGATGTTTTTCCATAAGACCTCTTCTGAGATGACTCCCAGTAGATGATTTGGGAAGTATTAGGGCCCTTTCTCCAGTATCTGCTTGCTGCACAAGACCCAGATCTCTTACCTTAAAGTTTTGCAGAATCCCAACTGTTTGTACCCAGCTTGTGTACCTGTGGGGTCTCATAAGGAGGGTTCGCTTTCTCTTTGCCTGAAAGCTTATTGTGGGAACTCTCACTGTTCCCTATCATTCTGCTTAACACACTATGTTAGGGTCCTTTGTTTTTTTTTATTATTATTTGCTATTATTATTCTTTTATTATTATTTGTGGGTGTGTCAACTTCTTTAAATTAAGTTACAATGATTTATATAGAGATTAAAAACTTTATTTGAGAAATTATAATTCAATTACTCTTGGTTTTTGTTTTGATTTGTTTACTATCCTACAGTTTAAAAAAAAGATTTCTCAGACATTCATATATGGGTTTTCTATTCCTTCTTTTTTTTTTTTTTTATTTTTTATTGGGAATCAGTATTTTTTTTTCATTTTTCTTTTATTATTCATATGTGCATACAAGGCTTGGTTTATTTCTCCCCCCTGCCCCCACCCCCTCCCTTACCACCCACTCCACCCCCTCCCGCTCCCCCCCTCAATACCCAGCAGGAAATATTTTGCCCTTATCTCTAATTTTGTTGTAGAGAGAGTATAAGCAATAATAGGAAGGAACAAGGGGTTTTGCTGGTTGAGATAAGGATAGCTATACAGGGCATTGACTCACATTGATTTCCTGTGCGTGGGTGTTACCTTCTAGGTTAATTCTTTTTAATCTAACCTTTTCTCTAGTTCCTGGTCCCCTTTTCCTATTGGCCTCAGATACAGAGTCTTGCTATGGTTGCCTTGGAACTCCCTATGTATTATAGGCTGTCCTTGAAATCATGGTCTTCCTGCCTCAGCCTCCTGCACACTGGGACTACAGGCATGTACCACCATGCCCAGTTCTATTGTTTCTTTTTCTTAACTTTCATTCTTATAATGCACATTTATAAATATCAGCTACCAGGCAAAAAAAATCAGACAGAAAATATTTCTTTTGGTTAGACTGTTTTATCTAAATTCCTGAAAAGAATTATGAGGAAGATACACTTTAGACTAAGTGGATTAAAATGTAACTTTCTTTAAGTTAAAATTAGTTAATTTCTGGAATTGTTGAATAATAATCCCTGTTCTCATTTTTCAGGGTGTCCTAAAACCATAAGCATAAAGAAGAAAATTTTTGATCTTCCAAATAATACACTTTTTGTGGCCTCTACTACTAAAAAGCATGTATATAATGGTAAAAGAATCACTGTTTTACAGATGTATGAAATATGGCTGTGTTTTATCTTCCCATGGTCTCCATTTATCTGTAACTTCAAAAATATGTATCCATCCCCTAAATAATATTATAAGCCAAGCATATTTTCCCAATAAATAGATAAATAGATGCAGCCATATAGAGGTTTTTGTGGTTCCTTATCATAATAGAGTCACATGCATGGATCCTCCTTACCTTTGACCCAGGTAAATTGATATATTTCTTTCATCTTTCACACCTTTCATTTTTTATACAATGTTCTAAAATGTGAGTGTGTCATAATTTATTCAACAATTCCATAATTGAATGACCTTTATATCTTTGTTCTTAACTCCACTCAATGATGTGGTATGTATCTTTGTACATATATATTTTATTATGCTCCTTATATTTCTATAAATAGAGAATGTAAGTAGGATTATTGAATTATGGCTATGTATGCTTTTAAATTTAATAGGTATTACCAAATACTTTCCAAAGTTTTTATAGTTAATAGTTATACTAATAAATGCAAGAGGGGAATATTTCTTATCATCTTAGTCAGCACTAAAATTTATAGATTGAAAATATTAACAATATAAAATAATATTGTTCAGATGGTAATACTACAAAATGTGACCTAAAGATTCAGTAAAGACCCTACAAAAATTCTAAGGACGTTTTTCAAAAATAGAAAGGGCCATTTTAAAGCTCACATGGCATCTTAAGAGACTTAAATATTAAAATAACCTTGGAAAAGAACAAAGTAGCAAGAGACATACTGCATAATTTCAAAACTTACTACAAAGCTATCAAGTCAGAATGATACTGACATATATAAAGACCAATGAGACATAGGCGGGTGTAACAAACAGCCCAGAAATACACTCTCAAAGGTGACCAACACCATTCAATGAGGAAAGGGCAGTTTTTGCAACATGTGGGAGTAGAAAAGCTGGATATCCCCATGCAGAAGAATGAAATTGGGCCCTTATCTTTCATCATATGCAAAAGATAATTAAAAATGGATCAAGGACCAACATGTAAGAGCTAATCTATAAAAAAATTTAATATTCAAATCAAGACACATGACCATAATAAATCTCAAAGGTAAGGAAATTCAGTCTTGCAAATGAGAGAATTAAAATAGTTACAAAATGGAGTTAATAGTTATCATAATTACAAAACAATAAATTTAATAGGACTAACATACATATACCAATACCAAAAGCTCATCAATGTGAACTATTACATGTGTTGTATGGATAAATTACAAGAAACTCAAACATAATTAAATAAATACAAAAATAAGTAAATTATGGTTAAATGTATGGAATATTTATGGAATGAACTACTGACACTATCTTAAAGAATTCCGATAAAAGGAGTAAACTTTGTTTATTTTGTGTTTATCAAATGTGTCAATAAGGCTACAATGATTTCTCAAACATTTCTTCTATCACAAGTATTTCTTTCATGGATAGTACAATTTATTTTTCTAAAAATATACCAAGCACATAGATTTTCTCCTTTATTTCCTTCTAGTAACTTAAAGCTTTTCATTTTATATTTACTTATGGAACAGCTTGATAATCATGTTATCTGCATATTAAGACATGGTTATTTTTCCTCATCAGTCACAATTTTACTTCTGTTATTTTTTATTTCACTAGAAATAAGAAAGGACTGTTTAATGCAATACTGAATATTTAACTGATTAATCTTAAGGGAAAAGAATTTATTTCATCATCAAGTATGAAGTCAACTGCAGTATTTCATGTTCTTTTATTACATGAAAGGAGTTTCCCATCTGTCCTTAGATTACTGAGAGTTTTCATTATCAATGAGAATTTTTTCAAATGTTTTTATCCATTTATTGACATTATCATATCATTCCCCTTACTGAGATTCTTCATGTGATTAGTTATATTGATCAATTTTCAATGTTTAAGCAGTGCTGCATTCCTGAAATCTTTTTGTGAATTTTATGGTTCTATTTATTCATATTGTGTTAAATATTTTTATAAAAGAAGTCTGTAGTTTCTTTTTTATAATATATTTATTTGGTTTTAGAAGTAGGTTGATTCCAGACTCATAAAAATTTTAAGAATTGTTCCCTCTCGTTGGAACTTTCTGAAAGAGATTGTGGAGAATTGGTACCATTTTGTCTTGAATATTTGAAAAAATTCCAAGGAAACTATCTAGGCTTCCTGTATTCAATTTGATAACAAGTTAGCTTTTAATTCAATTATTAATTCATACAGAGCAGTTCAGATTATCTTTTTAACTTTCAGTAAATTTTTGGTACTTTTTTATTAGTACACATTAATTGTACATGGTGTTTCATTGTGGTAGTTCCATAGATGTATACGTTATACTTTGATCACATTCATCCTCTCTACTATACTCTCTTAACCCCTCCCACCAAACAGTTCTCAATGGGTTTCATTATGCTATCATCATATATATTTACTTAAACATACTTTGTTGATGTTCACCTCCCAGTACCTTCTCTTTTTCCTCCTATACTTCCCACTGATTTCACCCCAGAGAGTCCCCCTTCTATGTTCATGTTCAATTTATTATTTTAGGTATGGATTGTGAATATGAGCAAAAATGTGTGATATTTGGCTTTATGAGCTTTGTTTATCTCACTCAACATGATGATCTCTACTTCCATCCATTGTCTTGCAGATGGCATAATCTCATTCTTCTTTATGGGTAATATTTTTTTTTCTTTATCCAGTCATCAGTTCTCACCTCAGTCAGAATGGCTATCATCATGAAAATAAACAACAACCATTGCTGGCCAGGATGCAGAGAAAAAGAACCCTCATACACTGTTGGAAGGAAACCACTATGGAAATCAGTATGAACATTTGTCAAAAAACTAAAAAA
The DNA here is from genome assembly GCF_047511655.1 of Castor canadensis. Lineage (NCBI taxonomy): Eukaryota > Metazoa > Chordata > Mammalia > Rodentia > Castoridae > Castor > Castor canadensis. The sequence continues at coordinate 50,612,102 of NC_133400.1, read as the reverse complement.
TATACCTACCTTATGACCCTGCTATACCACTCATGGGATGTATACAAAGGAGTGCAGGTCAACATGCAAGAGAGATACATACACCCCAATGTTTATCACAGCACTATTCAAAATAGCCAGTATGCATAAAATAGCTTTTTATAGGCATAATTTATTAAGAACAAAACTGTTCTTTGCATATTATTATTTGTTTTTTATCTATCACCTCTACATTTTCTTAAATGTATATAGATTGGGCCACATTGCCCCTCCTGCACTCCACCTCCACCCCCACCCAACTTCCAGGCAGAACCTGTTCTGTCCTCTAGGTCTCTGATTTTGTTGTAGAGAAAACATAAGAGATAATAAGAAAGAGATAGCATTTTTGCTAGTTTGAAGATAGCTATACATGTGTATTACAACCCACATTGGTTCATCTCTATCAGACCTCCTTACTACTTCCTAGTCCCTTTCCCATAGTGGCCTCTGTTAGTTTAAGATTACTATATTCACTCCTCTACAGTGAGCACATCAAGCACATTCAAGTTTTAGGTTTCCTTCCCTTTCCCAGTTTCTCCAAAGCACTCTCCCCTTAGTGTGTGAACCATGACCAATAATATTACTGCATTTGTTTTAGGTCTGTAATGTACATATGAGGGAGAATATGTGAATTTTGGCATTCTGAGCCTGGCTAACTTTGCTTAAGATGATGTTTTCCACTTCCATCCATTTACTTACAAATGACAAAATTTCATTCTCCTTTGTGGCTGAGTAAAATTTCATAGTGTATAAATACCACATTTTCTCAATCCATTCATTGGTAGTGGGGCATTCTCCCTGTTTCCATACCTTGGCTATTGTAAATACTGCTTCAATAAACATGGGTATTTTTGTAATAACCTGAGTCACATTCCTTCAGATATATCCCTAGGAGTGGTATTACTGAATCATATTGCAGCTCTATGTTTAGCTAGAAGAAGCCGCCATAGTGTTTTCCAAAGTGGTTGTACTAGCTTACATTCCCACCAGCAGTGTATGAGGGTTCCTTTTTCCCACATCCTCACCAACATTTGTTGGTGGTGGTGTTCTGGATGCTAGCTATTCTAACAGGGGTGCATCTTAGTCTGATTTTGGTTTGTATTTCCTTTATGGCCATGGATGGTGAACATTTTTTCTTTTCTTTGGCCATTTGGACTTCTTTCTTTGTAAAAATTCTGTCTAGTTCAGTTGCCCACTTCTTTATTGTTCATTGATTTTTTAGTTTTTTGAGCACCCTGCATATTCTGGTTATCAATTTTGTGGCTTTTTTATGTGTTTGAATATATTTCTGTTGTTGTAGTGGAGGGTGCTTGTGTCAGGGATTACACAGGGCTGGGGTTGTGTAAAATTGGTACAATAGGCTAGTCAGTGTGTGGTGAGTGTGTAGGAGGGAGGGAGAGTGTGTTGACAAGTTGTGGGAGTTTGAGTGGAGAGGTGAGGATGGGAGAAAGAGTTGATGAGAATGGGCAGAAAGAGTAGTTTGGATGGAGAACAATAGATTTTAGCACTGGAGATGGAAGGAAAGTGGAGAGGGTAAGAAAGGGATAAGAGAATAGTGATGGTGAAAAAAATAGGGAAAAAATGCAATAAAAAACACCAGGCTCAGGAACCACAAAAAGTTTAGTCTTTTGGTAAATGTTCTGTACTTATTCCATAGGTGTCCAATCCTGGTATTGGCACACAAGCAGAAGCTCTGATGTGGTCTTGTGAGTGGTATTTGCTCCTTCTGTCCACAAGACTAGTTGGAATTGTGAGTTGAGGTAACCCAACACATGTAAGGTGGTCAAAGCAGTTGTTTTCACCAGGCAGCAGTTGCATTGCCCTTCAGCTGCAGCTCTGTTTGGTCAGCTCCTCCCCCAGCAAGGTGGGGCAATTCGGTTTTGAATGCTGACTTCTGTCCCAGAGATCAGCTCCAGGATCAACCTCCTGCTCTGCTTTGGGAAATTGGCCTGTCTCCCCACTCTTGGCCTTTGTGCTTCTCCCAACTTCTGGGTGCTAGCTGCTCCTCTGGAAGGTTGGCTTGTTGCCCTGCCTCCGCTCTCAGCCTTTACTGCTTTTCCTACATTTAGCTGAGAGTTTGTCTCCTTACCCCATCCCCATTCCCCAGTGCAGGTTCAGTGTTCCCCCCAACCCCTGCTGTTGGTGTTAGATTACAGTTTGATGTTTATGTTTTTCAGTTTTGCTGGGAAGGGGGTCAGTCTCCCAGGGGATGTGCTGGATTATTTTCCCAGGGGTTGAGTAAGGGAGTTGACATGGTGCATGATGTTCAACTGTTTGTTCTGCAGTTTGATGCAAGAAGCTTTGGAGCCACCTGTTGCTGCTTTTTCCAGTGCAGCATGGTGTAGAGAGGCTTTCTATGGATTAGGGACCTATAATTTTCAGTGTTTGATTCTGATTGATGCTGTGTCTTCCAAGTGTATCTCTGACATCTAAGAAGGTTTCTGGTGTCACAATGCTTAGGATTTCTGATTCCTGACCCTAGCCACCATCTTGGATCTGTTGCATATTTTTAAATGACTACTTTCCTCCTCCCTCTGCTGGAAACATAGAGATTTTTTTCTTATCTTCATTGTGAAAACCTGATCGTGATTCCTTAAAGTAAAACTTGTAAAGATTTTGGAACCCTTAAAACTGTCTCCCTCTGGATTATTAACTCTAATACTTCATCACACTGAATCTCTAAAAATTAAGTTATACACTAGGTTTCCCTGCCCATGGTTCTGGTGGCATTTTCTCTCATAGGCATCTGCTCTTGGTAGGTTGTGATTCTCCACATCTGCCAGTGTCTTCAATTTTAGGGACAGTGGCTTGCCTTGTGACCACAATTCTCAAATAAGTCTAAAAAGAGTTGTTGACTTATAGTTTAGTTAGCATTTTCTAGTGTATGAACAGAGAAGAGACCACTTCCAAGCTCTTTCCATGCAAAACTTCTTAGTGTAATGTTTTCAAAGTACATCTATATATTAGTATGGAATATCACATAACATATTATGTTTATCTATTCTTCAATTGATAGATACTAGTGTTGCTACCACTTTGGTGGTATTTTCAATAACATGGCTATGAACATTCATGTGCAAGCCTTTTTGTGGACATATGCTTTCATTTCCCTTGTATATATACCTATTAGGGTAATTTCATTTGGGTTCATAGGAAATTTATTTAAATTTTGAGAATCTAAGGGCTGGGGACATGGTTCACATAGAAAAGTGCCTGCCTAGCAAAGCAAGGCCCTGAGTTCAACCTCCATACAAGAAAGAAGTTAACTCACTGCTTTCCAAAGTGGCTGTACTATTTTACAGTCTCATTAGCATTGTATGAAATTTCTTTTATGTCTACATCCATGCCAATATCTGTTATTGTCCTTTTTTCATGATAGTCAATGTACTATGAATTATTGATATTTTAAAGTAGAAATAAAGCATATACACAGTTAAATGTAACTAATATGGAAAAGTATACAATGAATGCATTAAATCACATTTCCTCCACCAAATCATCCCCCAAAATAAAGTCTTAATAGTTTATTGTGGGGGAGGATCCAAAATAGTGGCTAGGGTAGGGAATAAGAACTCCTAGACTCCATGACACCAGAAACCTCCTTGAGATGTTGGAGCTACACTTGTTTAATTCTGATTGCTCCTAACCAAAATAATAACCACCATCACATTAGGTACAGATGAAATTCAGAAAATGACCCTTAAATCAGCCCTTAATTGCACCTAACAGCTATGAAAAACCCACCCAGCATAACCAGCAAGGCATGTCTGGCCTCAGGCCCTGGGAAAAAGCCCAGGCCACTTCTCTTTTTCTCTTTTTTCTCTCTCAACAAGCAGAATACAGAGCATTAATCAGAATCAATAGACCCGTAGCCTGTGGGAAGTCTCACTATACTATGCCACACTGAAAAAAGCAACACCATTTCTCCCCACCAGCTGGTTCCAAAGCTGCTTGTGAAACTGCAGAAGGAACAGATGAGCATCATGCACCACATGCAACCCCCCATCTCCCTCAGGAAAATAATCCAGTGCAGCCCCTAGGCAGATTGAAACCCCCCAGCAAAACTGAAAAATACAAACAGTGAACTATAATCTAACACTGACAGCAGAGGTAGAGGTGAAACACTGAACCTGCCCAGATAACTGGGGTGGGGCAAGGAGCCAAACTCTCAGCATGAGCTCTCAGTGACATGCATAAAGCAGCAAAGGCTAAGAGTGGTGGCAGGGCAACAAGCCAACCTTCCAGAGGAGCAACTAGCACCCAGAAGTTGGGAGAAGCACAAAGGCTGAGAGTGGGGAGACAGGCCAATTTCCCAAAGCAGAGCAGGAGGTTGATCCCGGAGCTGATCTCTGGGACAGAAGTCAGCATTAAAAACTGAATTGCCCCACCTTGCTGGGGGAGGAGCTGACCAAACAGAGCTGCAGCTGAAGGGCAATGAAGCTGCTGCCTGGTGAAAAGCAACAGCTCTGATCACCCTGCATGAGTTGGCAGACTCACCTCAACTCACAATTCCAACTAATCTTGTGGACAGAAGGAGCAAATACCACTCACAGGCCATTCACCTGGTGAGACCATGTCACAGCTTCCACTTCAATGCCAATATAAGAGCTGGATGCACAAGGAACAACTCCAGAACTTTTACCAATAAATTGAATTTTTGTGGTTCCTAAACCTGGTGTTTTTTATTGTGTTTCTTTTGTTTTTCTATTTCTCTTTTATTCTTGTATTATGAACATCATAATCACTATTTTCTTATCCCTATTCTTACCCTCTTCACTTTCCCTCCTTCTCTTGTACTACATTGTTCTCCCTACCAATTACTCTTTCTGCCCCTTATCATACACTCTTTCCCTTGTCTTCACTTCCTCTTCCTATCCTCCACCAACCTATTACTACACTACCCTTCCCTCATACACACTCACCACCTGCTGACTACCCTGCTGTACCAGGTGTCCATAACCCCTGCCCCCTGCAGTCCCTGACACAAACACCCTACACTACAATGGCAGAAATACACCCAAACACACACAAGAGGCACAAAACCCCGTAGCCACTGTATCTCTTCCCCCATCCACCCACTACTTTTCCTGTCCCTCTTTTAGTGCAAACTTTACCAATTCCCAAAATCTATAACTAGCCTAATAACCATTACCATCCTCCAACTCTGACTATTTATAGATATTATCATCAAGGGGTTTTCTATATAATATTTAAACAACTAGTCTGGCATTGAACCTGTGAATTTGTTATTGCTAAGTTACACCTCCAGGCCAGGGACAGAAAGAGCTCATCAACCTAGCTAACAATCAAGTCAGTCACAACAAAAAAATTAAATCAGGGAAAAAAAACAGGCAATCAAATCCACTAACTAGCCTACCAAAAACATAGTTGCACAGCATCAAGTGGAATGGGGGGAGGAAGAAGAAAGGATGAAAACCACTTTCCTCAAAAAAAATTCAAAACAGGATTCAGTAGGAAATGAAGAAAATGGATACCCAGTCCCTGACCTCAACAAAACAATGATAAATGTCACTAAGAAGCACAGTGACACCCACATAAATACCCTAAAGAAGAATTCTTGGAAGATATCACTGATAAATGCATAGAGAAGATACTAGACATGGTTAACCAGAATGTACAAAATGCACTCAAGGAATTTCAAGACACCAAAAATAAAGAACACGAGAAGACACCGAAACAAACAAAGGACTCAAAGAAGACTTCAACAAACATCAAAGTGAAACAAAGGGCACAATAAGAAGAGACATACATGAATTAAAGAAAACAACACAAATTATAAAAGAGTTGAATAAAGGTATGGAAAATCTCAGAAAAAAGAATCAAACATAAATCTTGGAAATAAAAAGTCCCTTTAGTCAAACAAAAAACACAGTGGAAGGCCACTCCAGCAGACTATACCAAGTGGAAAACAATCTCAGAGCTCAAAGGTAAAATACAAATTTTAAAAAAACAGAAAAAATCTTCATCAAATAACTCAAGAGGTGTTAAAGGACGATGCAAGAACTCAGCAACTCATCACATACCTATCAATATTAGCACAGAATTCACTGGACTCAACTCCCCATCAAAAGGCACTATTTGGCAAACTGGATTAAAGAGGAAAACCCAACAAGCTGTTGTTTACTAGCTACTCATATTATTGGCAGTAATAAACACTGCTTAGGGTGAAGGCCGGAAGAAGATTTACAAAGCCAATGGCTCCTGAACACAGGCAGGAGTAGCAATACTTATATCAGACAAAGTAGACTTCAAACTTACATTGGTCAAACAAGATAAAGAAGGATACTTCATACTGATAAAAGGTGCAATACTTCAAAAAGAAATAACAGTTAACCTATATGCACCCAATGTCAATGCCCCCAATTTCAACAAACATACTTTAAAGAACTTAAAAGCACATATGCACTCCAACACAGTGGTAGCAGGAGACTTTAATACCCCTCTATCACCAATATATAGGTCATCCAAATGATAAGTCCTAGAACTAAATGACACAGTAAATCAAATGGACTTAACTGATGTCTACAGAATATTTCATCCAACAACAAAACAATCTACATTCTTCTCAGTAGCCCATGGAACTTTCTCCAAAATAGATACTATCTTAGGGCACAAAGTAAGCCTCAGAAAAATATAAGAAAAGAGAAATAACCCCCTGCATTCTATCTGATCACAATGCTTTAAAACTAGAACTCAACAACAAAAAAAGAAAGAAAAAATGCAAATAATTGGAGGCTGAATGACACATTGCTCAATGATTAATGGTTCACAGTAGATATAAAAGAAGAAATCAAATTGTTCCTGGAAGCTAATGAAAATGAAAACACAACTTACCTGAACCGATGAGACATAGGAAAGACAGTCCTAAGAGGACAGTTTATAGCCATGAGTACATATATTTAAAGGACAGAAAGATCTCAAATAAATGACCTAATGCTACATCTCAAACTCCTAGAAATACAACAAGCAAAACCCAAAACAAGCAAAAGGAGAGAAATAAAAAATAAGGGCTAAAATTAATGGAATAGAGACCAAAAAAACCATAAAGAATCAAAGAAACAAAAAGCTGGTTCCTTGAAAAATATACAAGATCAACAAGGCTCTGGCAAATTTGACTAAAATGAGGAGAGAAAAACCCAAATTAGCAAAATCAGAAACACAAAAGGGTAGACAACAACAAACACCAAGGAAATCCACAGAATCATCAGAGACTACTTTGAGAACCTATATTCCAATAAATTGAAAACCTTGAAGAAATGGACAAATTTCTAGATATTTAGGGCCATCCAAACTGAACTAAGAGGATATTAACACCTAAACAGATCTATAACATGTAATTAAATAGAAGCAGCAATGAAGAGTCTCCCAAAAAAGAAAAATGCAGGACCTGATGGATCCTCTGCTGAATTTTACCAGAACTTCAAAGAACTAATACCAACACTCCTTAAACTTTTCTACAAAATAAAAAGGGAAGGAATACTGCCTAACCAAGTCAATGAATCCAGTACTATATTCATCTCAAAACCAGACAAGGACACATCCAAAAAGGAGAACTACAGGCCAATCTCCTTAATGAACACTGATGTAAAAATCCACAATAAAATAATGGCAAACTGAATATCATTCACCACAATCAAGTCAGCTTCATCCAAAGGATGCAGGGATGGTTCAACATATGCAAATCAAAAAAAATAAAAATAAAAATAAAATAAATGCAATACAACACATTAATAGAAGCAAAGACAAAAACCACATGATCTTGATAGATGCAGAAAAAGCCTTTAATAAGAATCAACACCACTTCATGATAAAAGCTCTAAGATAACTAGGAATAGAAGGAATGTACCTTAACAATATAAAGGCTATCTATGACAAATCTATAGTCAACATCATTCTTAATGGGGAAAAGCTGAAACTATTCCCCTAAAGTCAGGAATGAGACAAGGGTCCCCATTCCACCCACTCTTATTCAACAGAGTCCTGGAATTCCTAGACAGAGCAATATGGCAAGAAAAGGAAATACAACAGATAAATAGATAGTCAAAATATCCCTATTTGCAGATGACATGATCCTATACCTCAAAGACCCAAAAAACTATCCAAAAACTCCTAGACACCATGAACAGCTTCAGCAATGCAGCAGGATACAAAATCAACTTACAAAATCAGTAGCCTTTCTATACACCAATAATAAACAAATTGAGAGAGAATATAGGGAAACAATTCTATTTACAATAGCCTCAAAAACAACAAATACCAAGGAGTAAACTTAATAAAGGATGTAAATGATCTCTACAAGAAGAACTACTAACCACTAAAGAAAGAGATTGAAGAAGACTACAGAATATGGAAAGATCTCCCAGGCTCATGGATTGGTAGAATCAACAAATGGCTATACTACCAAAAGCAATCTCCATGTTCAACACAATCTCCATCAAAATCTAAATGACATTCATACAGATATTGAAAAATCTACCCTAAAGTTCATTTGGAAACACAAAAGACCGCAAATAGCCAAGGCAATACTGAGCAAAAAGAGCAATGCTGGAGGTATCACAATACCCAACTTCAAACTATACTACAGAGCCATACCAATAAAAGCAGCATGGTACTGGCACAAAAGCAGATATGAAGCCCAGTGGAACAGAACAGAGGACCCAGATATGAATCCACACAGCTATGCCCACCTTATTTTTGACAAAGGTGCCAAAAACATACAATGGAGAAAAGACAGCCTCTTCAATGAATGTTGCTGGGAAAAGTACTTATCTGCCTGCAGAAAACTGAATCTAGATCCATGCCTGTCACCCTGTACTAGTATCAACTCAAAGTGGATTAATGACCTTTATATCAGATCCAAAACCTTGCAATTAGTACATGAAGAGCAGGGAATACCCTGGAAATAATAAGTACAGGCAAGGACTTCCTCAATAGAACTCCAGCAGCTCAGCAACTAAGAGAAAGGATGGACAAATGGGACTACATGAAATTAAAAAGCTTCTGCACAACAAAAGAAATGGTCTCTAACCTGAAGAGACCACCCACAGAGTGGGAGACAATATTTGCTAGCTATAAATCAGACAAAGGACTGATAACCAGAATATATAGGGAGCTCAAAAAACTAAACTCTCCCAAAATCTATGAACCGATAAAGAAATGGACAACTGAGCTAAACAGAACTTTTTCAAAGGAAGAAGTCCAAATGACCAAAAAACACATGAAAAAATGCTTACCATCCCTGGCCATAAAGGAAATGCAAATCAAAACCACTCTAAGATTCAACCTCACCACTGATAGAATGGCTATCATCAAGAACACCAACAACAACAAATGCTGGCGAGGATGTGGGGAAAAAGGAACCCTCATACACTGCTGGTGGAAATGTAAGCTAGTACAACAGCTATGGAAAACGTTATGGAGACTCCTTAAAAAACTAAATATATATCTGCCATATGATCCAGCCATACCACTTCTAGGGACATACCCAAAGGAATGAGACTCAAATTATTACAAAAGTATCTGCACACCTATATTTATTGAAGCACTATTTACAATAGCCAAGCTAAGAAAACAGCCAAGATGCCCCACTACTGATGAATGGATCAAGAAAATGCGGTATTTATGCACAATGGAATTTTAGTCAGCCGCAAAGAAAGTGAAATTTTATCATTCACAAGTAAGTGGATGGAACTAGAGAACATCATCTTAAGCAAAGTTAGCCAGGCTCAGAAGGCCAAAAATCACATGTCCTCCCTCATATGTATATTATAGACCCAAAACAAATGCAGTAATATATTGGACATGGGTTACACACTAAGGGGAGAACATGCATGTGGAGAAATAGTGAAAGGAAAGGAAACCTAAAACTTGAATGTGGTTGATGTGCTCCCTGTAGAGGAATGGATAAAGATCTTAATCTGGCAAAGGCCACTATGGGAAGGGGACCAGGAAGTAGCAAAGAAGTCTGGTAGATATTAACCAATGTGGGTTGCAACACACAAGTGCATGGAAACTACTCTAGAAATCTCTCTGCATAGCTATCTTTATCTCAGACTAACAAAAATGGTATCTTTCTTATTAGCTCTTATGCTTTCTCTTCAACAAACTTGGAGAACAAGGGGACAGAACAGGTTCTGCCAGGAAGGAGGTGGGGAGGTGGCACAATGTATGCACATGCAAGTAAATGTAAAAACAATAAAATAAAATAAAAAACACCAACCTATGGAGGTCAGCAGCAAATAATTTAGAGTAAGTTGAATGTTTATGCACTTTAATGTTATGATATCATCAATGCAAAAATTTGCCCAGCACATCACCACTCTTGAAAAGGAAGTGGTTCCCCAACAGATTTCTTCCTAAAACTAGAAATTTCACTGAATCAAACAACATTCATCTACTTATCTATTTATCTATGTATCTGTCTATCTGTTTATTTTTCAAGTGAACATGATCTAAAAAACAGTATTTGAGTCTGCAAGCCAAACGCAGCTTTATTTTGTGGGGGTTTTTTCACCTGCACCAGTGTAACTCATTGGCCCTCCAAAGTGGTATTTGTTCTACAAAATAATTCTGTAATAAAATGTTTCCTAGAACACACAGTTTCCAAGTTATTGATAGCTCCTTTCTTCCAGTAGGGTTCATCCATACCTTGTTTTTCTCTTTATAGTTTGTATGCTTGCCTTTCATTAACCTTCCTTGATAAACCTTTGTCTCTCTGGTATGTTAATATTCTTCAGCATTTTCTTACAAAATTTTGGTACATTTGTTTTAAAAAATAGAAGAAAAAAGAGAAACACTGTCTTCCACAAGGGAACCTTGTTTTAATGCCTTTGGATTGTTGTCAAAGGGGTTTTGACATTGAAATGTTTAGGTCATTGTGGTAACTGATCTTTTAGTTGAGTGACCCATCTGTGATTTTAAAAGTTGAAAATTTTGTACATTCACATGGCATATATGTATTTCCATACAAGAATATATTCTGCTATAGAAGGTGAATTGCCAAAATTATTTAATGGCTGAGAATTATTAGCATTAAAAACACTCTTGTCATCTTTCCCTAAAAAAAATAGTCTATTGTGTAGCTTTGTTTGTTTGTTTGTTTGTTTGGCGATACTGGACTTTATGTCTTCTAGGGAGGTCCTCTACCACTTGAGCCATGCTCCAGCCCTTTCTGCTATTTTTCAAGTAGGATCTCATTTTTCTTTCCCACTCCAGCCTAAATCATGATCCTCCTACTTTACACTTCCCCTGTAGCTGGGATGACAGTTGAACCGCCATGCCCAGCTTTTAGTTGAGATGGCTTCCCACCACCCCACCCACCCCACCCTCACTGGCTAGCTTCAAACCACAAACCTCCCATTTCCTACCTTCCAAGTAACTAGTATTATAGTCATGAGCCATTGTACCTGGCTTATCAGATAGCTTTAAAAGAAAGCACATTTATGGCATTATGCTCACTTTGCTGAAAGTCATATATATGTATATTTATAAGCACATCTATAATTATATATTCAAATATGAAGATAAGTAAATGTATGCTGTAAAGAAGTCATGCATCCTTTCTATATTTATACTTTTTTTTCAGTGCTGGCAATCAAACCCAGAGCTAGGCAACCAAGTGCTCTACCACTTGCTTACACCCCCATTCTCCCTTTTCATTTTTCAAAGTATAATAAAGTATCTTGAAAATCTTTCCATATCAGCATATTCAAAGAAGTATTTCTTTTTACATCCTTCATATTCTTACCTACCATAATTTCTTTGACTAGGTCACTGTTAAATGGGCACTTTGGTTATTTCCACTTTTTTTTCTTTGTAACAAATGACTTTGCATCAAACATATTTGGATTCAATAGATATGTTCTGATTTAGTCATGGTTTTCATTAGCTTCAAGCTAGGTCTTTTGCTCAAAGTGGACTTACCATTACTTCCTTCCTGATGCTAATTTCTCTTTATTCTTTTCTTTTGAAGTTGACTTCTCATTTAAAACTCACTGATCTTTTCACGAACTATATACATATTAAGATTTTACAAAAAAAAATTCCAGGAAACTTCAGCTTTTCAAATTACTGTATCAATGCTTCTGAAAGTGTAGTCTCTGGTCTCATAGCATGGGGGTCTTGGAAACTTGTTAGAAATTCAAATTCTTGGGTATGACCTTAAATCTAGTGAATCAGAAATTCTGGGGCTCTGCTCCAGCAATGTTTTAAGTTCTCTGGAAAGTCTATGTTGACTGAAGCTGGAGAATCATTGTCCTGTATTTACACTGTTCTAAGTTAAGGATGCCCCAGTGTCATTTCTGTAAAACAATATATAATTAGATTTATATACTACACATCCATTTCTCCTGTTTGTATTATTCATATATCCTATTTTATATGGTATGAAATATAAGAAAAATCATGTCAAATATAGTGAAATTAAATGAAACTATAATTTTCAATTATAAACTTTTTCTTTAGTGTCAAAAACTGCTGCAAAAAAATTTGCACCACATCCATAGTTCAGAGAATGAAAGGAATTCTGAACAAGATAAAAAGCATGAAGGAAAACACAAGTGTGGAGGCCTTTTGATAGTAATGCCTTTGCTTATTGAGTAATATTGGGAAAGACCCTAGATAAATAAGCCTATATCAAAGGAGGCCTTCAAAGACAGCAAGTGAGTATGTTTCATATTGCTACTTCCATCCATTTTCTCTAATTTAAGAAAGCTACATATATGTTTTAAGTTGCAAATAATGAAAGTATTCCCGCTATTCAAAAAATATTTAAACATTGCATAACCAATTTCAAAGAAAGTAAAAATACACAATAACCTGATAGATATTTGTTAAAGCATAGTCTGTAGAAATTGTAATGTCATAACACACTACTGCCAAGAATTTTAGAGATATGATTTTTGCCACATTGTATATTATTTTAATCACATTTTTACTAACTCCTAAAGAGTATAAGTATTATTGGATGAGATTATCCTAAGTATAATAAAACAAAGTCTGGATGTCCACTGACATAGGTATTTAAGCCTTGCATAATATGCTTTTGAACATTGAATGTTTCTATTTTTCCCAGGAAGAGTTAGAGCAATGACAAATAATGCTAATCTAATATTTTGGAGTTCTGTTTTGTGTTAAAAAAATAAAAGGGAAAATTGAATTTCTACTGAATAAAAAAAAAAATAAAATGTTTGAACCCATTCATACCCTCTATAATTTTTCATTGTAAAGATATAATTTACATATTACATAGTCATGAAAATGAACCATTTATGTGATTAAAAAACATGTATTTAGCAAAATTCAACTATTAGTCAGGAGGTAATGGGACAATCCTATGACTGATCATTCTGTGAAACTGTGAAAGATGGCTGAGATAATATAACAGTGATGAACTGTATTCATTCTGGTGAGGATTGTAGAGAAAATACATGAAAATCAGTAGAACTATTATTGCAAGTTGCCAAAAACTGAGTTATGAACAAAGTGGAATTATACTTATTTCTAGAATTATTTTTCCAATGTCACTTTCAGTTGAGCATACCAAGCTGCCCTGCCTCGTTGGTGGTGGTTGCTTGGGTTATATAACTAAATGAGGTCCAATTCAGCTTCTCAGTTTGTTGTTACAGACTACCCAGATAACAATGATACCTGTATATTAACTCCCATTAACATCTGGGATTCAGTAGGTTTTTCAACAGAACATTAAAACACCTCCATTTCAGCTACAGCCTACTATAATACAAATATTTATTTGAAGAAATGAGTTAATGTATATACTAAACAAATGCTTCTCAAACTTGTCTAAGAATACAATTCTCCACTGATGCTTTTATTAAACACTGATTCTCTGCTTGCCCCAACTCCAGACCAGTTAAACCACTGATTCTAATACACAGCCACAGTTAGGAACCATAAGGCTCACCATTTGATGAGAATAAGAGTAAAATTAACTCATAATCAAACCCATATACAAATGGCTGCAGCTGATATTTTTATCCAGATTCTGTAGCAGCTGGCACAGGAGACCCTATGAACAGATGCAGTCTATAATATAGACTCCGTTTAAATGTTCCTCCTCCAAGACTGCATTCTTTTGGAGCAATTATGAAAGTATCCCTCTTTACAACACTCTCCAAGAAAATGCTCTGTGATAAGGGAAATGGTCTATATTTGTGCCCTCCAATATGGAACATATGGGTCATACATGCAGAGTGGATGAAATCTAGATTGGTAATTTTACCAAAGTTTAATAACCATGTGTAGCTTTTAGCTCTCATATTGGAGAGCTCGGCTCAAGAATTATCAATAGCCAACAGTTGATTACATAGTTGCAGGGGCACCTTCACTTCCTGTGATTTAGGAAACAATTCACCTAACATTGTGTTCTTGTCTAGGTCAGTGAGTTCTGGGGTGGCAAATAAACTGGAATTTTTAATAGGTGTGGGCAGTAATCATAACTTCATGAGGCATGAATTTTCAACAGAAGTGGCTGAGTCATTGAGCCAACAAATAAGGGACATTCATTACTAGAATCCAATGTATCGATACTTTCATGTGTAAGTCTTGATCCATGAAGCTGACCAACACTGTGAAAACTATTTTAACAGTGAGAGAAAGATCACTGATTTTGAAATCCAAGAGCTCTAGATATTTTGAAACCTCATGCATTTTTAAAATGCAATCATTGTAAAATATGTTTAATACCAAAAAAATGCAGAAAACTGAAAGCTTCAGAAATGCTTGTAGGGCCAAACACAGTGGTACATGTCTGTGGTCCTAGCTACTTGGGAGGTAAAGATCAAAATTGTGGTTTGAGGTCAGCCTGGGCAAAAAGTTAGTGAAACCCCATCTCAATCAACAAGCTGGGCACAAAAGTGCACTACAATCCTACCTATGCTGAGGGCATAAGTAGGAAGATCACAGTCAGAGGTTTCAGGCCCAAACAGAGACCCTATCTGTTGAACAATTAAAGCAAAAAAGAGTTGGGTCACATCTCAAGGGGAAGAGCACCTGGCTAGCAAGTGGGAGACCTAGAATCAAACCCCAGTACTGCCAAAAAGAAAGAAAGGAAATAAATACTTGTATATGTGTATATTAAAAATTGCAATTACTTGATTTATTTCAGAACTCTCCTTTACACTATCGAACAAATTTGAACCTCTAATATCACAGCTTTTTTGTTGCTGATGGTAAGAAAGAGCTCTTTGTTGGCATTCCAGCTTGCTTCTATTTGCTAATTTCCCTGTCCTACCTCCTGGAGTGGTGTAAGATCAATTAAATGATATCTGTGCACTGCATGCATTGAAAATGTATGGTTCTTTAGTGTCATGTCATCTGATTTGCAAAACTTTTCTATATGATCCTATAATAAAGGAAAGTCAACTCCATATTTCTTATACTTTCTGGTAGAAGGATTTAATATAGATAAGAAAATATGTTGACTTACTTTTTATATTAAAACCAGAAATGCATTGAAGAGATCAGAAGCAAGCCTTTATTTACATAGTAGTTATTAAAGCTACTGATACTACAATGCACACTATGACAGATATTATCAATACACTCTAAGAACTTATCTGTATGAGAATTCCACTAGTGAATGTCAGGTTTAACTCATTCTAGTTAAGATGATACTTATCTAACTGATATTAGTTAAGAGAGATATTAAAAATGATAATAGGGAAAATCTTTGTGAATATTGAATAACTTAGCAATCCACTTTCTTCACGTAGACTTATTTTTCTCTGTTGGCCAGGAGAATGTCAGATTATCATCATCATCATGTGACTCTTTTTATGTTGGCTTGTTGTTTGTTTGTTTTGAGACAGAGTCTTGCTATGTAGCCTAGGCTGGCCTCAAACCCATGACCCTTCTTGCTTCTTTTTATGTGAAGATTTACTTACTAATTTTTAGAATTTTTATTAGCTCCTAATATTTCTAAAAATTTTTATTTTGTTTCCTTATATGCTTGATAACCCAAATGAAATAAAACAAAATGAAATAATATGATATATTTAGTTCATTTTTTTCAGTATCCAAAAATTATTGCATCATTTAAAAACCTGTTTATATTAATAAGCTACCTCTTCAGTGAAAAAAATCAGTAAGTATATAAATTTCTACATTTAAGTTTAACTATTTTGCATGTTGTTATAGGAGCTCAATATATAGCATTCATACATAACATCACCATCCTGGTGGATACTGTAGCTAGTTTGAAAATGGTTTCTGTGTCAAATCTTTGGTGCCTCTCAGTGAAGCACAAATTATGAAACAAACTATTTATATCATCTATCAGCATAGTAATTTAGCCTTGAAAAAAGTGAGACTGGATGTGAGACCTTCATAAATGAAGATGCTTTATCCCACTTTATCTTCCTTACTTCTTTACATTTCATTTAAATAACCTTGAGTTTATAGTATCTGTAATAACAAATCATAAGCAATGTATAATTTTCTACTCTGTGTAAGATTTCTGTCACAACTTGTATTTGAAAGAGAATCAGTCTCTAATGTAAGTACATTAATTACAAAGACCTCACTTTCTCAATTGCAAGATGTCTCTCACTGTTGAAAGAATTCCTAACACTGAGTTAAATTTCACCATCATGTAATTTATACCTATTGATGAAGCTAGAATATAACAGAAAAAGATTTTAAGTGAGATGATAAATGCAGAGCCCTTGGGTCAGTGCATAACACCAAAATCATTATCTATGTTTTATCACCAGAATTGATGAAAATGGTCTCTATGAACTTGAAGGTTGAATAAATTAATGTATTAATATATTTAGTGGGATCATAAGGAAAGTTCTATTTAGACTCAAGAGACAGAACTCAAAGAATCCCTAATATTATATCAATACCCTTTGCTTAATTGAGAATAATTAATATCATGTTTTAACAGCATAATGCCTGCTACAAAATCAAATAAATATTTAATTTTCAAGACAAAAAACTATACAAACACTGAACTCTAGTCAATGAATTTGTGTCTTGCAGGACAATAGGTTAATAACTGAAAATCTCTTCTGAGGAAAGTGCGCTGGGGCTGAACAAATTAGTAAAGGAATGATGTTAAGTGGGAGTAGGTTTCTCACTGTTGGAGAAAGACTTACAGAAAAACAAAAGACTTACAGAAAAACAAAAAGGAAAGCTGATAAAACAATAATGCCACCATTTTATAAATCAGTGGCCATTTTATCCTCAGGCCTCACCTCTTGGAAAATGGAGCCATTCCCAATAACAGCCCTGCCCTTTAGCAAAACTTCCTGCACTCCAAGACAAGCTCCACCCAAGCTCCACCCCCATCAGGGACCCCTGCACATGCGGCAACCTCTTACTCTCTCTCTTCTATAAAAAGTAATACCTGGCCAAGACTCACTCTCTTCCTCTGCCATCTTTCCCAGGTCAGTCAGATGGCTCATGCTTGTCATCAAACCCTGCCCTTGAACATGAGATTTGCTTGTGAGCTTTCTTTGTGAGCAGCATTTTTCCTAACATATGGTGCCGTGACTCAGATTGGGTGCACTCCTGGCCCTGACCTTGCTCTCCCAGCTTCCCCCACCCCATCCCGCTCACTCTCTCTCTACTCCCATTCCCTTCCTCCAGGACCAGAGCTGCTTTGCCGGAACCCCCAGATCCTAGAAAGTGCTGCTCCCTCACTAACTCACAGGGAAATTCCTCCACCCCAGTGTGCCTCCAACTGCCATCCACCACCTGCCAATCTTCCCTCAAGATCCTCTCTTGGTGAGTCCTCCTCAAACACAGAGCTGTGATCGCTCTCTCTCTCTCTCTCTCTCTCTCTCTCTCTCTCTCTCTCTCTCTCAGTTCCTCAAAATCCTAGCACTAGGTCTCGGCTTGCTCTCGTCCCTGGGAACTGGGTTCCCCACTAGGGACTGTGGATCCCCCATGGTGAAGACGTTGCTTCTGGGTGCTCCACATCTCTGTCTCTCTCTTTCTCTCTCTCTCTCTCTCTCGGACCTGATATTTTTGGGATGCCTGCCATATCTCTCCTCAGGTCAGGCCTTACCATGGGAATTAGACCATCCCAAATTCCCTCAGACTCCCCATTGAGATGTCTCCTGGCCAATCTTGGGCCCCTATGCCTCACATCTGATCTTAAGCCCCAAAAGCTCATTTTTCTCTGTAATCAGACCTGGCCCCAATATCCATTAGACAATGCCTCCAAATGGCCACTTAATGGCACTTTTGATCCCAATATTATAAGAGATTTATACAACTTCTGTGAGCGCACTAGCAAATGGAAGGAACTTCCCTACATCCAATCCTTTTCTTATCTCTGCACCAAACCCTCACACTGTACTTCCTGTTCCCCTGTGCAGGTTCTATTAGCCCCTAAATCTGTTTCAAAACCAGCCAAATCCTCCTCTGAACCCTCTCCTGACTCTGAAACTTTCCCTTCTTTCAACCCTGCTAATGAGCCTCCACCTTATCAGAGATGGGCTTCCATTGTTCAATCATTGGCCCCCACCCCTCCTTCTGCCTACCCAGAACCACAGGATACCATGAGCCCCACACACACTCTTTGTCATGGACCCTCAGTCAGCCAATTTCCATTTACCCTCTCCAGGAAGTGGCTGGAGCAGAAGGCATTGTTGAGGGTCCATGTCCCCTTTTCCCTCACTGACGTCTCTCAAGTAGAAAAGTGCCTTGGCTCTTTCACCACTAACCCAGATTCTTATGTTAAAGAGTTCTAATACTTGGCTCAATCCTATGACCTTATTTGGCATGACATCAGTCTCATTCTTTCCTCCACCCTCCTTCCAGAGGAGAGACACAGGGTCTGGGACACAGCTAGGGTACATGTAGATGAGGTCCATCACACCACCCCCACCCATCTTGTAGGGGCCACAGTGATCCCTACTGACGAGCCTAATTGGGATTACCAAACCAATGGTAGAATGCTTAGGGATCAGATGGTTACTTGTTTAGTGGCAGAACTAAAAAAGGCAGCCCAAAAGATTGTTAATTTTGATAAACTTAGAGAAATTCAACAAGAAAAAGAGGAAAATCCAGCTAGTTTCTTGTCCCGGCTCACAGAGGCACTACGATGCCATACAAAAGTTGACCCTGAAACTCAGGATGGGACAATTATTCTTATGACCCACTTAATCTCCCAGTCCACCCCAGATATAAGAAAAAAACTTAAAAGGCTAGAAAATGGCCCTCAGACTCCACAGGCTGAAATCTTAAACATGGCCTTCAAAGTCTATAATTACTGAGAAGAACAACAAAGGGCTGATAAGGACAGAAGAGACAGGACTAAATTCCAGATGTTGGCACAAGCCCTCCAACAAAGGCTTCCAACTTCTAACTCCCGAGGCCAAGAAAAATTTCGAACACCTCCTGGCCTGTGTTTTCAGTGTGGTCTTGAGGGATACTGGGCCCCTGCATGTCCTAAACCATGCCACCTGCTAGGGCCATGTCCTAAGTGCAAACAGGAGGGCCACTGGGCAATGGACTGCCCCTCCACCCCTCAAGGCACAGGGTCTAAGCCCCCCCACCATCCCTCCTCCCTAACTGATCTTTTAGGATTGATGACTATGGCTGATGACTGACGGAGCCCAGGACTCCCAGGCCCAATGACCTTAATTTCACGGGAGCCCGGGGTAACTGCCCTCATTGGAGGTAGGTCTATCTCTCTCCTCATAGACACTGGCACCACTTTTTCTGCCTTGCTGGAGTTCTGGGAACCTACCAAGCCTTCTATAACCTCCATAGTCATGGTAGAGGGAACTCTTACCCAGCCCTAAATGACTTCTCCTTTAACCTGCATACTGGGAGATACATTTTTTACTCACTCCTTCCTAGTCCTCCCTAATTGCCCCACCCCACTCTTGGGAAGAGACATTTTGTCAAAATTCCAGGCCACTTTCACCTTACACACATCCCCTTTTAAGCCATGACCCATTAACCCCTTGTCTCCATCCTCACAGCCCCTCCTTGCTATTATGGGTGCCCTGCTTCCACAAGCCCCTCCCAACCCTTTGCCCTTACCCACTACACTGGTGGACCCCATTGTGTGGGACCTCCAAATCCCTGCAGTCACTACACATCATGAGCCAATTGTTATTACTCTCAAGGATCCCTCTGTTTTCCCAAACCAACCTCAATATCACATTTTTGTAATCCACTTACAGGGATTAAAGCTTATCATCTCAGAGCTTCTTGCTAAGGGCCTGCTTTGCCCAACCCACTCCCCCTGTAACACTCCTATTCTGCCTATAAAGAAGCCCAATGGGTCTTATCAGTTGGTACAGGACTCCGCTTAGTCAACGCGGCAGTGACTCCTATACACCCAGTAGTGCCCAACCCCTACACTCTCCTGTCTCACATCCCTGGTACCATCACCCATTTCACAGTCCTGGACCTAAAAGATGCTTTCTTCACTATTCCTGTCCACCCATGGTCCCAAAACCTCTTTGCCTTCACCTAGACTGATCCAGATTCTCATACTTCCCAACAATTGACCTGAACTGTTTTGCCTCAGGGATTCTGGGACAGTCCCCACCTCTTTGCCCAAGCTCTGGCTAAGGACCTCCTTACCCTCCATCTCTCCCCAAGTAAACTCCTGCTCTGTAGCCCCTCTCTTGAGGATAGCCAACACACTGCCCTCCTGCTTAATTTTTTGGGAAAAAAAAGATACCGGATGTCCCCTAACAAAGCTCAACTGTCTCTCACCCAGGTGACTTACCTAGGCCTATCTATCTCCCCTTCTCATAAGGCTATCACCCTAGACCATAAGGCCTTATTAGCCTCTCTCCCTGCCCCCACCACCAAAGCTGAAATTCTCTCCTTCTCAGCCTGGCTGGTTATCTCAGAGCCTGGGTGCCCAACTTCAGTCTGATGGCCAAGCCTGTATATGAGGCATCCAGGGGTCCCATCCAAGAGTCCCTAGACCCCTCTTGGACTGTGTCAGGTCATTTCAAAACCCTCTTACAAGCCCTGTTACAAGCCCCGGTGCTTTGCCTGCTGGACCTCACTTGCCCCTTTTTCCTTTATGTTTCTGAGAGGCAAGGGTTTGCCCTAGGAGTTCTGGGGCACAGCATAGGGCCCTCTTTCACTCCAGTAGCATACCTCTCCAAACAGTTAGACCCTACAACCAGGGTATGGACCCCATGCCTTAGGGCCCTGGCAGCTGATTCTCTCTTGATCCAAGAAAGCAAAAAAGCTTACCTTTGCATCCCCCCCACTTACTGTTTACTCTCCCCATAGTCTCTCAGAACTCCACACATATAAGGGACTTTACTCTATGCCCCCCTCCCGTATTCTGTCCCTCCAGGTGGCCTTGGTCAAGGATCCCACTCTAACTTTCATCTCGTGTCCCCTACTTAACCCAGCCACTCTTCTTCCTCTCTCTTCAACACCCCTTGTTCACTACTGCCCCAAGATCCTTGAGGAGCTCCTCCCCTGCCCAGACCACATTCAGGAGGGCACCCTTTCTCAGGCTGATTACACTTGGTTCATTGATGGCAGCTCCTTCGTACACAATGGACAGTGAAGAGCTGGATACGCTATCATGTCTGATTCCACCATCATTGAGGCATGCCCTCTCCTTTTGGGTACTACTTCCCAAAGGGCAGAATTGATTGCCCTGGCCAGAGCTCTAACCCTGGCAAAAGGCAAAACTGTCAACATTTACACTGATTCTAGGCATTTCACACTTTATTGTCCCACTCTGCTATCTGGAAGGAAAGGGGATTCCTTGCTAAGAAGAACTCCCATTATCAATATTATCAATGCTGCCTTAATAGCACAGGTCTTAGAGGCTTCACGCCTTCCTCCCCAGGTAGGCATTACTCATTACAAAGCCCACCAAACTGACTGCTCCATAATTACCAGAGGAAAGAACTGAGCGGACACAGAGTCCAAGCAAGAAGCCCTCCAAACTGCACCCCAATTGACCATGTAACCCCTTACCCCAGCTTCCTCACCCCCTCTCACTAAATTCTTCCTCTTTCTGAAGTTAAAACTCTTCTCTCCTATTTACATTATGCTTTTTCATCCTAATCTTCATGCTCTTTACACCTTTCTCCACCAATCCCTTTCCCTATCTCCAGGAGACATATGATACCCTAAACAAATTACCCAATCCTGCTCAATTTGCCAGCACACAAACCCCAACTCCAATATCAGACCCCTCCCTTTCCCACCCACCAAGCCAGGGGATGCCTCCCTGCCATGGATTGGCAGGTGGACTTCAGACATATGCCTCCAGTAAAGAGGATTAAGTACTTCCTGGTATTGGTAGACACCTTCATGGGATGGGTGGAGGCCTTCAGTATGACCAATAAAAAGGCCCCCACAATGACAACGATTTTGGTCACAGATATCATCCCACAGTTTGGTCTCCTGGCCTCCATCCAGTCAGACAATGGGCCTGAGTTTGTTTCCTCTACTTCCCCAAAATTGGCACAACCCTTAAATATTCACTGGAGATTTCATATTCCCTGTCACCCCCAATCTTCAGGTAAAGTTGAGTGTGCCAATCACACACTAAAAAATATTCTCACCAAACTCTCCCTCGAGCTCCACCTAGATTGGACAAAGCTCCTACTCCTTGTCCTTCTCCACCTCTGGGCCCTTCCAAAAGACCACTCATGCTCAGCCCCTTCAAGGTCCTCTATGGCCATCTGCTTCTCCCTATCACAGTTCAACTAGAACCCCCTCACATTTCCCCCACTCTCCTCAATCCTCTCCTCACTTTTCTTCACTCTCTCCTTTGGTCTCATGCTCATGATCAGTTACCACAGCCCTCTGACACCATCAAAATAACTCTCTCCCTCCAAATGGAAGGTATGGTTCATCTAAAAAGTACAGCCACACCTGGACACCTACAAGAAAAGTGGAGAGACCCATTTAAGGTCATCCTCACCACCCCCACAGCTGCTAAGCTAGCAGGATTTCCCTCCTGGGTACATGTTCAAAATCTAAAACTGGCAGCCCCACAAAAAACTTGCCAATCTCTTCTTACAGGACCAAGAAAACTAAAGATCTCCTGCCTCCCCAAGATCCTAGAAGACAGACACACACCCACAGAGACTCCCAGGGCATAAGCAGGAGCCCTATGCCTAGGGACCTGGCATCTTACCTACTCACTCTTTATACTTCCCCTCTCCCATTCTTTCCTGTCAGTGCCTGCCCATGCTTTTACTCTTTCCTATATACCCTCTACTCTGAGGTTTTACTCTTCCCACTTCCCAATACAACCAGCCTCCCTCCTTTCTCATACCTTCTTTACCCCTGCTTCATAGATTAGATAGCCAACCTTTACCTCCAAGGTACTCTCTCAGACTTTACTCCTGAAAAAAATCTATTCATTTTCTGACATTCTCTTTGTCTTATTGTAAATGGTGTCACCTATGCTTTCACTCCATCCCTTTCTGTGGGTAATTCTTGTCCTCATCCCTTCTCTCCTAAGTATTGGCCTGTGGGCAACTTCTCCCCCTGACTTGAGATGGTCCCATCGGGCAGCTCTCTGTTTTGGAAACCTCACCCTGTGCACCTTACTCCTTGTGGTCTCTTCTTTCTTATGACTTGGATCTCTGCAAGCAGGCCCCCTTTCCACCCATGCCAGCCATTTACAGCATATACCATCATGCAAAAAGTGTGCTATAGCACCGCTACTTTATGCCAACATCTTAATCAAAAATATTGGACGAGAATCGGCAAAGGCAACCATGCTGGCTATTGCTGCCATGGGAAGAGGGGCAACAGGTATGCTGGACTTACCTCTCACAGCTTGGTATATCTGATGGAGGTGGAGTCTAGGATGAGGCCCTCTGGAAGGTCCTCCACACCCAGGTACCTCAAAGACTAAATGACTTATTCTTTCCCACCAGGAAGCCTCTTAAAATTCCTTTACACATGCTGTCCCTTTCTGAAACCCTTCTCCTCCATGTCATAAATACCACTCATCAACTACTCAACCACACCAATCCTACTCTAGTCCATGGTTGTTGGATGTGTCAGCAGACTGCCCTTCTCAGGTCATCACCAGCCCCATAAACATTTCCACACCCTTTAGCATAAACTGTTCCTTCACCAAAAGACCCACCGCCTCCACTCTTTCCCCAGTTCCCCTCTCCCAACCAGCCCCTCTTTGCCTGCAGAGTTCTCAGGGATAGTTGGGGTGCACTCCCTGGTGGCCAAAAAATGTCACACCACTAGAGCAGCCAAAAAACCAGAAACAATATCTGCTGCCCCCCATTCCCGGGACTCTTTCTATGTAGTTAAAGTGTATACCCCTGTTTATCCCAAGCCTGGAAGGGTATTTGCACTCTGGTATTTTTGGTTCCTGACATGGAAGATCAGGACCTACCCATCCCCCTCACTGCACGACTTCGATCTAAAAGGGCAATTCAGGCTATTCCCTTGTTAGCTACTCTGGGAATAACAGCTTCCATGGGAATGGTGGCTGTGGAAATAGGAACCTCTGTCCACTACTACACAAAACTCTCTAGTCAATTGATAAGTGATCTTCAAATGGTGGCTGAGTCTATCCTAACCTTACAAAAACAACTTGACTCCCTAGCCTCAGTTGTACTCCAAAACCAATGAGACCTTGACCTGCTGACTGCAGAGAAGGGTGGTCTCTGCCTATTTTTACAAGAAGAGTGCTGCTTTTATGTTAACCAGTCAGGAGTAGAAAAAAATAAAATTAGGGAACTCCAGGATCAATTAGAAAGACAGAGAAGGGAGTTGGAGGACTCTTGGAACCCTCTAGGGAACAACATTTCACAGTGGTTTTCCTGGCTGATGCCCATCCTGATGCCTATGTTTCTTGCTCTCATATTCTTCAGCTTCCTCCCTTGTATCATAAGAACGGTACAAAGATTTCTTTTAGACTCCATGTCTGTTATTGCTAATCAAAAATTTAACCAGTTATACCTCCAGGGATATCAACTTCTCCAAAACTGCCCAGAAAAACTGCTGTAAAGGCCCCATCCAAGACGCACAGGAGCCTGAGGATCCTGCCCCATACAACACCCCCTGCCAGCAGGAAGCAGCTAAAGAGACCGATGCTTCTCTCCAATTCCTGATCCTCAGCCCCTACCTTCATCATTATTAAAGAAAAAATGGGGGAATGATAGAACAATAATGCCACCATTTTATAAATCAGCCGCCATTTTATCCTCAGGCCTCACCTCTTGGAAAATGGAGCCATTCCCAATAACAGCCCTGCCCTTTAGCAAAACTTCCCATGCTCCAAGAAGTGGAGCTCCATCCAAGCTCCACTCCCATCAGGGACCCCTGCACATGTGCCAACCTCTTACCTCCCTCTTCTATAAAAAGCCATGCCTGGCCCAGACTCACTCTCTTCCTGCACCATCTTTCCCAGGTCAGCCAGAGGACTCGCGCCTGTCATTAAACCCTGCCCTTGGACGTGACATTTGCTCGTAAGCTGTCTTTGTGAGCAGCATTTTTTCTAACAAAAGCCTGAAAAGAAACTTGTGGTAATGGGAATAGTGGAAGTGTCTGTAATATTTTACCAACTTGTCTTTAAGTTTAAAAAGAAAAAAATTGAATAATCATCCAGAGAGCATTTGTAGAATGAAATGAGAAAATTAACAGGAAATTCTAAGTTTTACATGTAGACAAAAGAATAACTTCTGATTTGATATTTGTTGACTCATAATTTAACAATTATGATGTTAAATTGATGCAAAATGATGTTTATTACTACTTTCAAGGTATGTGAAACATATCAGATTTGCCTCAGAAGACTAAAGTCATTTACTTTAAAGTTCATGATAAAGCTTTATAACTACCAGCTGCATGAACCAAACAGGATGGCAGGTGAGAATGTGCTACATAAGAAGCAAAATAGGAGGATGGCCAAACAGCAATTAGAAAGCAACACTGAATTTATTGCTTCCCTAGCAAGGGAAGAATACAGCATCCAAGACAGAAAGTGAAGGGGTTATCTATAGGACAAAAAGATATAAGAAACCATACTAATTGGGTGAGAAGTGCATTCAAATTATGCATTTGATTTATGAACTGTAAACTCTTCTTTACAATGGGTTTCTTTCAGAGTTTGTATCACCAATATGGAGAAACCTGGTTTCATATAAGTCTGGTATGAAAAGAGAAAATCTCAGAAAGCCTAGGGTCATGACTGCATACACTTACTCAAATATTAGCAGGATAATTCAACAGATGTCCTTCTCATGTGCCCTCTTACCTTGGAATTTCCTAGAGGTACCATCCATTTCTTAAATTTAAGAAAAATTTTGTACTAAATGATAATAAATGCTTAATACAAATTGAAACTTATAAGATTTGCATTTTTGTGTGGTACTGGGGTTCAAACCCAGTGCTTTGAACTTGCTAAGCAGGTACCCTACCACTTGAGTCACGCCTCCAGCCCTTTTCGCTCTGGTTATTTTGAAGATACTGTCTTGCTCTTTGCTCAAGCCAGCGTTGACTTCAACCTCCAATTTTACATTTCCTGCTATCTCTGGGATGGCAGACACAAACACCACACCCAACTTTGTTCCATTGAAATGGGGTTTTGGAAACTCTTTTTTCCCCAAGCTGGCCTGAATTGTGATCCTCCTGATCTCAGCCTCAAAGTAGCTTGGGATTACATGCACGTTCCGCTGCATCTAACTATTGGTTGAGATGAGGTCTCTCGAACTTTTTGCCTTTGCTGGCCTTGAACTGTGATCCTCCTAATCTCAGCCTGTCAAAGATTTGCATTTTTTTTGAGGAATGACATCAGAAAGATAGCAGAGTAGGAACATCAGGCCCTTTTTTCATAAGTGAAACATTACACATATACTGACTAAAATAACTCTGTAGGAGCTCTAGAAACTAATCAAAGATCTACAGCAACCACACAAACATGGAATCAAAGAATAACCACATTCAAAACATTAGGAAATTCCATGGCATTTCCACCTGCTCTGTCAAACCCTCCCACGGAGGCATGGGGTGGTAAGGAGTAAGTAGTCGAACTGCTGGTTTCCTTTCAGGCAGGGAGTAGATTAGAAATTATTTGCAACTTTGTTTGTGGGATCCCAAACGAACTGGTTTCTGTCTTTTATGGCTCAGTTCATGGTGTGGATCTCAGCCTGGTGGAAAGTTGGTAGCAGGCATCAGGACACATGGAAACAACAGGGGAAAACAGACCTGTGCATGTCTGGGGGTGAGAAATTATGGACATAGTAGTACAGTAGAACATCTAAGGCCCAACAAGAAGCTGGAGCAAGACTCTGGGAAACTGATGAGCATGCAGCCATGCATATGAGAGAAATTTAGAGGTGGGGGGAGGCACACATCAAGGCCCAGAAAATACACATTCCCAAAAAGATCTGGAAAATTGGTAAAGCTTCACATAGATTAAGGGGGAAAAAAAAGAACAGGAAAATTACTAGAATCAAAATTTAAAGTGGTGCATTACAACCAATTCTATCAAAACCAAAAGGATTATAAGAATGTACTAGGAACAATTATTAGTATTACCAACAAATTGAATAACTTAGGTGAAATGTATTAATTCCTAGAAATAAATTAAAAAGTTACAAAGAAACATACAATCTGCACACAATTATAAACTACTACTAAGATTTTATCAAAAAAAAGTCACAACAGAGAAAAGCCCTGAACTGATGGCTTCACATTTAAAGAATTAACACCAATCATTTTCCAACTACTCCAAAAAATTAAAAAGTAGAGAAAACTTTCACAGTCAGAGGCTTCATTGCCTTGCCAACAAAACTAAAGACACTTCAAGAAAAGAAAAATTCCAGCATCACTTGTGGATTTTTATAGCACAAAAACCTTGAACAGCATGAATTTAAAAGTCAAATTCAACAACAAGCATTTATTCATGATAACCACATGAAATTTATTCCTGGAATGTAAGTTTGTTTTGACATACAAAAGTCAATCCGTGCAATATATCACATTAACAGGAAAAAAAAGACTATGTGATTATCCAACACCTGAAGGAAAAGCCTTTGGCAAAATTTAACATTATTTTTTAACGAAAACACTCACCAAATTAGGACTAAAAGAAATTACTATAAAATAATAAAAGTCATACCTGAAAAGTTGAAAGCTTTTCCTCTAATATCAGGAAGAAGAAAATGGTATCTACCCACACCACTTCTATTCAACATAGTACTGGATGTCCTAGCCATAGAAATCAAGCAAGATAAAGGAATAAAAGGGCTAGTGAGGTAGTACATGTCTATAATTCTAGCATTCAGGTGGCTGAGGCAGAAGAATCAAGTTTAAGGCCAGCTTGAGCTACATGGCAAGACTCTACCTCAAATAACCAAGAGAAGAAAAAACAATAAAGAAATGAAAGGCCTCCAAATCAAAAAGGAACAATTCAAATCATCTCTGTTTGTAGGTAACCTGATAATATTATCAATAGAAAACTTTAAAAATTTTACACAGACACACTAGTTTCAGGTTCCAAAATACACAAAGACTAGTTGTGTTTCTGTACACTAACTATGAAGATTCAAAAAAATGATGCTGAGAAAAACATTTCATTTACAGTTGTGTTAAAAGAGTAAAATACTTGGACACTGAACATTATAACATCTTACTGAAATAAATTGAAGAAAATATAAATACATTTCATGTTCATTGGTTAGAAAACAATGTTGGTAAAATATCAATACTACACAAAGTGATCCACAGAGTCAATGCAATCTCCATCAAAATTCTAATAACATTTTGCTCAAATAGAAAAACCCATTTTGATATGGAATTTCAAGTGACTCTAACAGCCAAACTCATCTTGAGGAAGAACTAAACTAGAAGTCTCGCTCTTCCTGATATTAAAACTTGCAACAAGGCTACCATAATCACAGCACACAGACAGACATACAGATCAGTGGACTGTCATGGAAAATCCAGAAATAAACCCTTACATAAACAGTCAAGTGGTTTTCAACAAGGGTGCCCAAACCACTAAAGGATGTTCCTCAGAAAACTACATAGTCACATTCAAAAGAATGAAATAGGATTTTTATCTTACAAATACAACTCAAAATGCATCAAAGACCTACACATGAGAGCTAAGACTCTAAAGAACTCATGAAAACCTTTATCACATTTTATTTGCCAATTATTTCCTGGATGTGACCCTAACAGCACAAAAGACAAAATTGGACTTCAACAAAGTTACAAACTTTTGTGCCTCAAAGGAGGCTGTTGACAGAGTAACTAGGCAAAACAAAGAATGGGAGAAAATATTTGTAAATCACATACTTAATAGGCATTAATATTCATAATCCATAAAGACCTCCTAAATCTCAGTGATAAAATATAAACAACTTGATTAAAAGAGAACAAAGCATATGAATAGATATTTCTCCAAAGAAGATAAACATTTAAAGATGCTCAATATCATTAATCATTAAAAATGTCTACCAAACACATATATGTAAATAGAAAAATGATATCTGTTGAAACTATACCAGGAATGGGGGGATGAAGGAAAATAGTGGAGGGGTGATTTCAAGTACAATATATTTGATGTATTGTAAAAGCTTTCGTAAATGCCACAATGTACCCCCACCCAACACAACTATAAAAAAGTCTACCAAAACTACAATGATATGTCACGTCACATTCATTACATTAGAAGAAAAACAATAAGCCAGGTATGGAGTGCAACATCTGTAATCCCTTCACTTGGGAGACTGAGACAGGATGACTCAAGTCAAAAACAGCCTGGGCTATATAGCAAGACCCTATGTCAAAAAATAAATAATAATAAATATTGGCTAAGATCTGAGGAAAGTGAAACCTTTATTCATTGCTAGTGGGAATGTAAAATAGTAGTCACTGTGGCATAGTGGTTCCTCAAAAAATAAAATCTAGAATTAGCATATGATCCAGCAATTCCACTTCACTATATATATCCAAAATGATTGAAAACAAGGCCTACTAGATATTTCTAGCAGCATTATTCACAGTAGCAAAAAGATGGGAATAGCCTAAGTGTCCAGTGACAGATGAATGAGTATACAAAATGTGATGAATGTGAGATACGTATGTGAGGTGTATGGAAATGTGGTCAACGTGATGCACACACGCACACACGCACACACCCATACACACAAAATGGCAAATTATTAACAAGTCTTAACAAGGAAAAAAATTCTGGCACATGCTGTAGGATAAACCTTGAGAACACTATGTTAAATGAAATAAGCAAATTATAAAAGAACAAATACAAGAGGAAATGACTGCATATATAAAATATCTATAATAGTCAAAGTCAGAGACAGTTTGTAAACCAGTGGTTGCCAGTGTCTAGGGGAAGGAGGCAATGGAGAGCATAGTTTCAGTTCGGAGAAATGAGAAACTGATTTAGAGTTGGATGGTGGCAATAAATGAAAGTTATTGTGAATGTATTTAGTGCCATTTAACTGTATATTTAAAAATGGTTAAAATAATAAATTATATGATATGCAAGTTTCAGCACAATGAAGAAAGTTTACATTGTTTTCTATTCAAGAATATTTTGCAATTTCCTTTGGTGAGAGACACATGGAAAAAAATCCAACAATAGGTTTCGAAATATCTGTGCAGCAAAGACTTAATATGGTTTGTTGGGTTTTTCTCTGAATGGTACAGAGAGCAAGTCGAATGGGGACTATTTGTGAGGTGGACAAAGGACGAAGATGGGGGAGCAAATATGATTGATTAATGTAGTATGCATGTACAAAAAATGTCATAATGAACCCTCCCCAAGTTGAGAGAAGTTTATGAGCTTATTTATGAAGGGTTTACACTGCAAAATCACACTCATGGTAAGAGCAGAACAAAATGCTTAATTTAACAATTTATTTTCTTGAATTTAATTATATACAAACGTTCAAAACAATACCATCAATATGCTGTTAATCTAAGTCGAGAGGTATCACTGGATATTCAACTTATACTTCATTGATTTTAATACTAAAATTTCACAGAAGACAGTAAGTCTGAGTGACCAGTATTTTTGAATACTCAAACACAAATTTAGAACTCAATAATGAATGTATTTTCCTCAAATAGACCTGTGACCTTGCAGATTTTACCTGCAGAGACCCTTGTTAATTATATTATTCATCTCATGACATGTCATTCCCAGTTTTTTCAAGATCCCCCTCTTACTTTATTTTACCTTACCATATTCATCAATATATTTCTCCACTTCTCCTTTTGTATTCCTCTAATAATCCCACTTCTTTAAATTAATTTTTACTTAATGAAGATTAATTTTAACTGAATGAAGATTCTTGTCCAGTACTCATTAACACTATATTATCTGATCTTCTAATTTTTCCAAATCAAAGGAAATAAAGTGCTATTTCAAATTTCACTTTTCTAATCATGAGCATGATATTTAAGCAAGAATTTTCCTTCATACACTTTTTCCAAGTACATTTTTAGCCATTTAGGTATGCCCTTCTAAGAAACTGTTTGATTTGCTCTCTTTTTGTTATTGAGTTGCAAGAATCCCTTCTTTATTCTGGGTACTTGACCCCGGTTGGCTTTGTACATTGCATATATTTTTTCCCACTTGTTAACTATATCTATCTTCTCTGTTCAATCATAAATCTTTCTTTTGGATATAGCTTAGTGGTAGACACTTGCCAAGCTGTGTGAAACTAATGATATGAACCATAGTACAGAATCTTTATAGCTGTATATTAATTATATGTAGTAAAGAGTTTCATTATGACATTTACATACATGCATATCGTGTATGTTGATCATGCCCAACCTTCCATTGCTCTCTTTTATCTATCTCCCTGCTTTTGCTTTTCCCATTCCCTTCTACCACCTAGTCCCACCACTGTTTTCATGACTTTTTTTCCTCCTTTAACTTCCACAAATGAGAAAAAGTATGTGATACTTGTCTTTAGGAACTGGGGTCTTTCACTTAACATGGCGATCTCCAGTCCATCCATTTTCTAGCAAACTACATAATTCCATTCTTCTTAATGGCCAAGTAAAACATCGTTGTTTATATACATCACATTTTTTTTATTGGTTCATGCATTGATGGGCATCTCGGATGATTCCATAATTTGGCTATTGTGAATAGTGCCATTATAAACATGGATATACAAGTATCCAGAAGTGGTATGCAAGATCATGTTGGACTTTTGTTTTGTTTTGTGGGAGGATTCTATTTTTAACTTTGAGGATCCTCCACACTAATTTCCATAGTGGTTGGACTAATTTACATTCCCACCAACAATGAATAAGAGTCCATTTCCCCCCATGTATCTGCCCACATTTGTTGTTGTTTTATTTGAAAATAGCCTTTCTAACTGGAGTGAGGTGGCATCTCAATGTAGTTTGGATTTGCATTTCACTGATGGCTAAGGATGATGAACATTTTTTCATGTGTTTATCGGCCATGTGTATTTCTTTGTTTAAACAATGTTCATTTCATTTCCACATATGTTGATTGGTGTATTTATTTTGGAGTTTGGTTTTTAAGTTCTTTATATATTCTGGATATTAATCCTTTGTTAGACAGATAGCTGGCAAAGATTTTCTCCTTTTGTTGAGGCTGCTTCATCACTCTGTTCTTCTTTGGTTGGTTGGGTTTTTTGCTGTGCAGAAGTTTTTGAATTTGATGCAATCCCATTTGTCAATTCTTGCTCATATTTCCTGAGCTATTAGAATCATAGTCAGAAAGCCCTTTCCTATAGTTATATCTGGAAGTGTTTCCCCTCTGCATTCCTCTAATACTTTCAAAGTTTCACACCTTACAGTAAGGCTTTTGCTCCATTTAGAGTTGATTTTTGTATAGTTAAGAGATAGGGATCTACTTTCCGATTTCTACATGTGGGTATCCAGTTTTCCCAGCACCATTTGTTAAAGAACTGTCTCTTTTTTTTGTTCATATGTGCATACAATGTTTGGGTCATTTCTCCCCCACTCCCCCCCCCACACCCTCCCTTCCTCTCCCCTGCTACCTCCCTTACCCCCCTTACCCCTCACTATCCAGCAGAAACTATTCTGCTCTTATCTCTAATTTTGTTGAAGAGAGAGTATAAGCAATAATAGGAAGGAACAAGGGTTTTTGCTAGTTGAGATAAGGATAGCTATACAGGGAGTTGACTCGCATTGATTTCCTGTACATGTGTGTTACCTTCTAAGTTAATTCTAATCGAACTAACCTTTTCTCTAGTACCTGTTCCCCTTCTCCTATTGGCCTCAGTTGCTTTAAAGTATCTGCTTTAGTTTCTCTGCGTTGAGAGCAACAAAAGCTATCTAGTTTTTTGGGTGTCTTACCTATCCTCACCCCTCCCTTGTGTGCTCTCGCTTTTATCATGTGCTCAAAGCCCAATCCCTTTGTTGTGTTTGCCCTTGATCTAATGTCCACATATGAGGGAGAACATATGATTTTTGGTCTTTTGGGCCAGGCTAACCTCACTCAGAATGACGTTCTCCAATTCCATCCATTTACCTGCAAATGATAACATTTCATTCTTCTTCATGGCTACATAACATTCCATTGTGTATAGATACCACATTTTCTTAATCCATTCGTCAGTAGTGGGGCATCTTGGCTGTTTCCATAACTTGGCTATTGTGAATAGTGCCGCAATAAACATGGGTGTGCAGGTGCCCTCTGGAGTAACCTATGTCACATTCTTTTGGGTATCCCCAGGAGTGGGATTGCTGGATCAAATGGTAGATCAATGTGTAGATTTTTAAGTAGCCTCCAGATTTTTTTCCAGAGTGGTTGTACTAGTTTACATTCCCACCAGCAGTGTAAGAGGGTTCCTTTTTCCCGCATCCTCACCAACCCCTGTTGTTAGTGGTGTTGCTAATGATGGCTATTCTAACAGGGGTGAGGTGGAATCTTAGTGTGGTTTTAATTTGCATTTCCTTTATCGCTAGGGATGGTGAGCATTTTTTTCATGTGTTTTTTGGCCATTTGAATTTCTTCTTTTGAGAAAGTTCTGTTTAGTTCACTTGCCCATTTCCTTATTGGTTCATTAATTTTGGGAGAACTTAGTTTTTTGAAGGAACTGTCTTTTAAGTGATGTAGTTTTTTGGCACCTTTGTCAAGATGCAGCAGTACTTTTTTGGGGTTATTTCTGAATCTTCTATTGCACTGGTCTATGTATCAGATTTTGTGTCAATCCCTTATTGTTTTTGCTATGATGGCTCTGTGATTTTGAAGTCATGTACTGTGATAAACCTAGCATTTCTCCTTTTGCTAAGGATTGCTTTGGACATCTGGGTCATTTGTGTTTCAACATGAAACTTAGGCTTTTTTCTATTTCTATGAAGAATATCTTTAGAATTTTGATGAATTGAATTTGTATGTCTTTTGGTAACATGTCCACTTCAGCAATATTTATTCTACTAATACATGAACATGAAGTGTCTTTCTAACTTCTAGTGCCTTCTCCAATTTCTTTTTTCAGTAATTTATAGTTTTCCTTGTACAGTTCTTTAACACCTTTAGTTAAGTTTAGGCCTAGGAATTTTTTGAAGCTATTGTGAATGGGATTGCATTCCTGAATCATTTTTTTGGTATATTTAAAAACCTACTTGTTTTCTATGTTGATTTGTTTCCTACTACTTTGATGAAAAAGTAGATCAGATAAGTCTTTTAGTGGATTGTTGAGAGTCTTTTATGTGGGTACAGAGAAGATGTGGTGAGGACGGGGGTTATGGCTCAAGTGGTAGAGCACTTACCTAGCAAGCACAAAGTCCGGAGTTCAAATCTCAAAAACTCATTAGTGAGAGAAATTAGAGTGCGTCTGAGGAAATATCATCTAGGCAAAAGTGCAAGCTTCTGTAAAACGTCATGACAACTTCATGAAGACTCAAAGTCACTGTAACAAGAGAATATGATTTAAAATTAAGCAAATTCACTTTAGCAAAATTATCCTAGGTTTCTCTCCTTTCCTCTCCTTAATATACAATATTTTGGGTTTTTCTTTTTCCAGGGGGTCCTGGGGAATGGAAATCAGGTGTATCATACATGCCAGGCAATCCATCTACCCCTGATGTACATATGTGTAGGCAAGAACACCACCACTATTTTTTAAATGTGTTTTTAGGTCAGGAGTCTATGGGAGCATTTCAGGGATAGAAAACAGGGCTTTGCATACACCAGGCAAGCCTTCTACTCCTTAGTTACACCTGAATGTCTCTGATTTAGGTTTTTGTTTCCTTTTGTTTTGTTGAGACAAGTTCTGACTTTGTGCACAAGGCTGGTCTGAACCTCGAAATACTCCTACCCCTGCCTCCTGAGTGCTGGAATTATGGACATGCACTGTCATGCCTGGCTGTGTGCTGGATATTTTGCCACAGGCAACCTATCTTGTAGGTTAATCTCCAGGAAGGAAAACTGAATGAAGAAGTGCGTCACAAAAGGGCAGATATTGTCTGCTTCTGAGTAGCAAAAATGGAAGCAGAATGACAATGGCCAGGGACTAGACTGACTGTTAAGGAGGGGAGGGTCTATCTGAAGAACCACTGATACAGATATAATGATCTGGTAGAAATCCTGTTTTTGTTATGAAACAATGTGAGCCAACTGAGTAGCATACAACTTAGAAGTGCATAAGAGGGACAGATGTTCAGCTGGGTCAGCTGTAAGTCAGGTCCTCAAGCCATCTCCATCTGTGCTCTCACATCCTTACAAAATCCACATGCAGTGAAGAACTCTGTGGAGTAAGTTGTGCAAGGACTTCCCCGCTCCCCACATTCTCCATCCCTCATGTCATCCCTGACGTTGCACCACCCATGTGAGGAGTAGCTGCCAGACCCAAGGGAAACAGGTTAAAATCAGACACCAGGATTGTGAAGACAAAGAGCCGGTTTTCAGAGTGTCCTGAAGTCAGTAACTCTGGAACATCTGTTACAGTATGGGGCTGCTTGGTTCTGGTTTTCCTTCCCAGATCTTTGTTTTCCAACAGTAAAGGACTAAGAATAAACCTGGGGTTTTGGAGTAATTTTGAATTCATAACCTTAGTAGTTGCAGAAACTGAGCACTAGGTGGCACTCGCTCACCTTACCATTGTAAATAGAGGTAGAACATAGCTAAGAAAAACAATGCGAACCCCTGTGATTTTTCAGAAGTCACATGCATATCAGTCACATTACCAAGTGTGCTATAAGAAACATCAACGACAATTTCATTTCATAACAACTGGGAAAAGGAGAGGAAATCACGCTTTAATGAAAATATGGTTTCCAATATCTGAATGGAAGAGCAATAGCTGAGAAATGAAATAATGAAAATGTCAGTCATGCTGGGAACCGGTGTGGTGAGGAGGCATTCTGCCAGTTGACAGTGCTTGGTTGATTGGTTATGGTCTTTGGTTGTTGGTTTGGTTTAGTTGGGAAGTAAAGAGTTTTGCTTCTGTTTTTTTCCTGATACTGGAAATTTGGTCTTAACTTCCCTACAAGATCCAGTTAGGATGTGCACATAGACAGATAGAACTTTGTATCTAAGGGAGAGAAGGAGGGACTACAGGTGTGGGGGTGAGAGAGAGAGACTGACTCACCCATACACACACACACACACACACACACACACACACACAAACACTTGCAGTGGTCTCCTAGGGCACCCTTAATTTATCTCCTCTGGTGCTCAAAGATGAGCCTCCAAGGGTGCTTCCACATGGCAACCACCTGCCCACCAAAGCAGGCACTTTATACCTGGAAATAAAGTACTAACTCCAGGCCCCTGACTCCACTTTACACCCTACCCCTAAGAGATGAAATTATGAGGCACCTGAAAGTAGGAGGATTTAACTTCTTTCTCATAGATATATTCCAGAAATTATTATACATAAGTAGATACTGTGTATCATATATACACATATATACGCATCCATTTGTACAGACATACATACATACATACCAAAAAATGTCTGTGTGGAAAAACAAAAGGCTGGAACAACTGAGATACAAAGCCTGGGGGTGCAGGAGGCAGAATATGAGTTAACTCTATGGGTGGGGGAGGGACTTAATGATGAGATGAAGGAAATGAAGGCAAAAAGAAGCCTAGTTCAAATGGTAGAGTGCTGTCTAGAATTTCCCCTGGGTTCAATCTCTAGCACAAAACAGCAGACATGAGGGGGGCTTTGCTGGCACTACAGTTTTTGCATTTAATTTTTCACCTGGACCTGTGTATTTATAAAATTGTTTATTAACCACACCCCTATCCTTGTCCTCACTCAACTCCCACACTCAGAGAATTTAGACAGTCGCATGACAAGAGTTTTAAATTTTAATTTAATAGCCACTAAGAAGATGGAGAAATGCTGGTCCCTGGCTGGTCCCTGGCTGCCAAACCTTGAAAAGTCTTCCTCAATCATTGCAGGTGATTCTAGTCAATATATTTGCAGGGGTTGAGAGAGGTGGGAAGGGGACCTTTTTTCTGGAAATTACATTGCATGGGACTTTCTTGTCTCTTTTATTTTTTAAGACAGTGTCTGTGGAGATCAGGCTATGCTCTGCTCTGAAGTTACTCCATATTGTATAGAACACTAGCTTTCAGGGTGTGCTTTGCCATGACAGATTCCATTTTATAAAATAATAGTTTGCTTCATTTTGAATGCAAATACTGGGGCAGAATGACTTTACATATTGTTTATGGGAATAAACTTAAATAACTTAAATAAGTTATTTATATTTATAAATATATAAATAAATGATTACCACCTATGTGCTCATCACATTAAATCAGGCCACATACATGCATGGGCGTATCATGAAAACCAAACCCAGGTTTTTATCCTACACACCAGATGAGGTCATATTGTAACTCCCTAACAGGATTAATAAAAGGAAGGAAGCCTAACTCAGATATAGTAGCATCCACCAACCTGTCACTGGACCATCTGGCACATGGACTGACAGGCGACTAGCTCCTGACACTGTCTCTTGGCTCCAGCTTAGCTGCATCATCTTGCTTGACTTGCAGATTTTCTGTTTGTCCAGATCCAGTAAGCTTGGAATCAGTTCTGAATCTTGACCAAGAATTGCACCTTTGAGCACAGCCACAGCTCAACAGCTCTGTGAATGGGTTTATATTAATGTCTAATCACCTGCAGTTACTTTCTTTACATCTGTATTTGCTCTCTGCTCTTGCCTTCGCAAGGTCTCTTTGAACACACACCACTTCTCAGCTTTCTATAAGATTTATATATTATTGAAAAGTGCAATGTGTGACCTGGTATTAGTAATTAAGGTTGTAATTAAGGAACCTGTTTGCCTATTGACTCATGACTATCAAGTAACATCAATATTACTTGTTGAAAATAAGCCAATGAAATTGATAACAATTCCACATTTCCAGAAGATACACAAGTATGTCCATCTCTCTTGCTATGTAGCCCAGGCTAGCTTACAACTTTCAATCCTCCTCCCAACCCCCACCCCATGCTGAGTGCTACGATTATGAGCATAGGCCACCAAACTCAACTTCAACAGGACTTTTCTGAACAAGATTTCTTCTCTGGCACTTTCATGCAAATACTTCTAATGGCCAGTCCAAAAATCTTTTCCCCAGGGCCCAAGAAGGTGGAAGCCAAAAATGTCAGTCCACCCAAATCAGAACTTAGTCATGACTGTGTTAATCTAGCAGGCATATTTTGGGGGAAAATAAAAACTATATACAAGTAACTTCAATCCTGATCTGTGTCTTCTTTTTTTTTGGCAGTGCTAGGGGTTGAAGTCAGGGCCTCACACTTGCTAAGGAGTCACTTTACCATTTGAGCTACTCAGCCCATCCCTTCTGTATCTTCTTAAATAAGGACAGGCAGCCATTGCTGAAGTTGGGGTGGGCTCCTGGTCACAGGAGGCCATAGAAAAGATGATCTTGGGACCCTACATGGAGCACCATTACTTCAACAAGTAGATGGGAGAGGGAGAAGCAGCTTCCACCCACCACTTAGTCAATCTCAGAGCAAGGAAAGAAAACGGTTCCTGTTTTTCAGAGATTCCTCTATCCTCAAAGTCTCCCAATGATAACGAACTTGCACTCCTCTGCCCTCTTCAAAGGTTCCCATCCAGTGGATTGTCCTTTCTAGGAGACTTAGAAGGTGCTGGCTGACCTGGTGTTTGTATGAGACCAAAGAGACATTTTGGAGAGGGTGTGGGTAGTTTCTGCCTTAATAAGCAGCCATCACACCCTGTTAAGCTGAACATGTGTCCTATGGTGTCTCAGGCCTCCAATCATCAACCAACTGAAGCCAATTGAAATTACTTTGCCCTTGTAACTCCTTTTCACTTTTTTTAGAATT
This sequence comes from Castor canadensis, assembly GCF_047511655.1. Lineage (NCBI taxonomy): Eukaryota > Metazoa > Chordata > Mammalia > Rodentia > Castoridae > Castor > Castor canadensis. Next base: position 50,572,785 of record NC_133400.1, on the reverse strand, counting down.
TAAAAACATGTTCACTAATTGTTTCAATAAGTTTTACATCTGATTTTACAAGGCTGGAAATCCAGTGAAGATGATTTTTTATATTTTTCTTAGACCTGGCTGCTGATTTTATCTGCTGATAAACACAATCTTGATTTTATCTGTCTTTTTACTTTTTGCAGATAAGATGATCAGTATCTTAAAGTTCAAGTTTTTCTTGAACTATTTTCTGCTTCCTATTTTGGTTAATGAATTAAATAAGTATAATATATAGTTTGGGGGAGATTTTTTGGCAGTATTGGGTATTGTGCATGCCAGGCAAGCACCCTATTCCTGAGCTATACCCCCAGCCTCAAGAATGGTCAATACCTTTTTCTTTGGTACCTTTCCAAACAAAATCATTTCTTTTGCAGGTTAGGTAGGAAGTGTTTCACCCTTCTGACCTTTTGGAAGCCACTGCCTAGAGTACCATATTAATCAGAATTCTACATGGTGTTTAAACTCACTAACCACGGGCTGAGCTTGATTGCTCATATCTGCTACCATGGAAGAATGACTAGTGACTAGCTACTCATATGCTATTTCTGCTGCTGACATGGGCTGTCTCTGTTATGCAGTAGTGTTACATTAGCTAGAACATACTACATATTTATAAGCATTTAAAACTAATAAAAATCTGCATACAAATTCAGATTTTGACTTCTGTTGGAAACTTAGAAGAACTGGTGAGATTGTTTCCACCTGGCCTGGTGGTTGCAACTGCTGTTCCTTTAGACATGCTTCCTGGTCATCTCAGGGCTATGCTCCACAGTGTCTTCCCAAGTATCTACCTGATGATTCCCTGTAAGCCTTCAAGTCCAGGTTCATGTAGAGAGAATATAGTATGCTAACTCCAAGAAAAAACAGCAAGGCCCAGCCAAGGGCACAAGCTTAGGCACACAAGGTCTGCCTTGATGGTTAGAGCTTGTGCAACTTTCAGAAAGTCCCTTGTACTCAATTCCTTGTAAAGTAAAGAAAGTTATCCCTCACAGGGTTGTTTGGGTACCAGATAAGATGATGGCTTTATAAATACTGAAAAGCACTCTGAATAAGGCAATGGATTAATAATGATGATATTCAAGTTCACTACAACCGTATGATTCATATTTAATGAACATAGTAAAGGAAACCTAACTAAGCTGCTTTTAGAATTTCTTTGAATTACAGCATATAGACCCGTAATGAGCAATAAGGAATAGTGATTTTTAAATGGAAGGAGTTCCCAGTAGAAGGAAGATGCATCAGTCACAGAGTTCCTTCACAGAATGGAACATTTGTGTTACATTCTCAACATCACTACTTGTCCTTCTCCACCATGAACACAGGCCCATCACATCACCAAACACACAGCACAATTCAGTGTGAAAAGACCAAATATGAATGAAAAAGTTTTCAAGGAACCAACCTCCTAAAAGCCCTGACCAGTATTATATTGATAATACTGATATTATTATTATTGTATTTCATTAGTTGTCTGACTTAATCATTATACACACACGAAATCTATAAAGTGGGAGCTACTTTTTTCTTCATGATGAAGCAGAATCTTAAAAGTGTTAAGTCGCTTGCCCACAGGACTCCACACACCATGCTCCTAATTTTCTCTAGTGCCATGTTCTCATGTTCCTACTGTATTGATTTCCACCTCTGTGAGCTGTAAACTATGAAGGCACAACCATATGTGGCCTGATTGTGGCTGTCTGTAGAATAGGGCAGGATGCCTGGACTATGGCATGCATTCACTGATGCTTATAGAATTGGATGTAGAACCTCGAATCTGTGCTGGAAGGTGCCTAGTGTCCATGGATGTGTTGGATAAACCTTCCCCTCTGCTTTACTGCAGGAACAGACCTCTCCAGTTGACCTGTGCCATCTAGAACCCTTTTGACCTGGCCAATGCACTCATTCCCCTTCTGCCATAGTTATTGGCTGGTGGTGCTGTTTGGATATGGTTTGATCATGTACCTCACAGATTCATGTACTTGACGTTTGTTTCCCATTGCGACAGTGTTGGGAGGTGAAGGGACATTTAAGAGGTGGGACATATTAGAATGTGGCTAGGCCACTCTTGGAAGGGATTAATGTAGCTCCTACAAGAGAAAATTGTTCTAAAATAACAAAATTGAGTCTGTCCCCAAAGCTCTCTTGCTTCTTGCCTCACCATGTGACCTTTTCTGAATGCCCTCCTGCCATTGTGATGCCATTTGCCACAAGGCCATCACCAGAGGTAAAACAAATGGAAAGGTCCAGTCCTGGACATTCAGCTTCCAAAACTGTGAGCTGCAAATAAACTTCTTTTCTTTATATGTTACCCAGTGTTGGGTGTTTGGTTATAGCAACAGAAAATAGAGTATGATTATTCATTACAGCTCATACCTGCACCTTTTTCAGAAGTATCATCCTTGGATGACAGGATCTGTCACGCTGGTCTGAGGGGTAGACACTACCTCCTCTGTCTTCTCATCACAGATATGGACCTTGAGAGTGCCTGTGGTATAACTCACTCACTAAGTGTAAGGTTAAGGACAGACTCTTTCTGAAACAGATGCTTACTTTTACTGAATCTCTCCATAAGTCATTTTTTAAGAATTCCCACCTCAGGATTTGCTTTTAGGAAATATAACTTAGGACACCCTAGAATGCAAAACTTCAAGGAAGAAATCTGTGTATCTCCTACCATCTTTTTTATACTATTACAAAATACTATTGAATCTTTCTGGACTTTTTGCTGAAGAAAACTGGGGTGGATTTGTTTCCTACAGTCCAAATATCCTTGACATATACAAGTCCCAGTCTCCATGTTCATGTCACTCATCATAAAGTAAGGAAGTCTAAATCTCAGAAACTGGACATAGTTCCTGTGATGCATTGAGGATATGGGTTTCTTGATCTACATAATAACAAGACCTGATAATATCCCTATCAACAAGCTCAAAATGTTTCTTTTGTAGAGGCTCGATTTTGTGTCTATCATGTCAGAGAAGTGTGGTTGTCTGAAAACTATACTTGTGAGAGCCCTTGTAAAGTCCTCTGAAAGACAAGTGCTGCTGCCACTGCCAACTTTTGTTCTTAATGACAAATTTGTGTTAGCATGCCTGGATCCTGCCCAAATTCATTAAGATCTTAAAGGATTTTGAAGTACTCAGTGGGATCTTTGGCTGTACTAATAAATCCAACATGTGCAGAACAACAGAGGAAAAAGCCCCTCTTTGCCTGTGCTGCCCAGAAGCTGGATGGAGGGTGTACAGTCACTCAGGAGGCATCACTAAAAAATCTAACTAGATTGTTCCCTTAAAATCTAGTTAGGAAAGGCCAAGAGAGAGAGGCCTGGAAATAATGTGACCTGAAGAACTGCAGGTGATGGCAAAAAAAAAAAAAGACAAGAGCCAGACACGAAAGAGAAGATAAATATATGGGATAAATTATGACATGGAAAACAAAACAGAACAAATACAGAACAAAACAATAAAAAAGAGAAGCCAATATTTCTTGTTACAATGGAGATAAAGAGCCTTCACATTCCCCCTAGGCTTCTTGTTTTTCAGTATATAGTGTGTGTCATGGGGACAGTGAGTTGTTTTCTCCTGATGTCCGGACAGGTCAGGTTAGCAAAGGCAGATATCATGGTTCATATACAATGACTGTAGAAAAAAGAAAGGGAGAAAAGGAAGAACTAAAAAGAAAATGAGAGTACAAAGTTATCTTAATCAGATATACAAAAAATCAGTTCAAACAAACATTAAAATGATCTAAACCCAACAATGACAAAAAACAACAAACATTTTTTTTAAATCAAAATTTTCGATTGCTTTCCTGAATGGCTATATAACATATATTCCTTATAAGGGTCCCAAGTCTTTCAAACCAGTAGATGGAAGTCTAGTTCAAGACTTGACTCTGGAATGGAGTCTGGGCTCCTGTTCACCATAGAAAGGGAGGGATTGGAGACCTGAATACAATCTCCAGTGACAGCTTCTGAAGTTTGGGCTCTCAGCCTTCCTCCCCCTTCCCCCAAGTCTTACACAGTTCCCACTAAATTTGTAGTTTCTCCTTCTCCCAAGACCCCAAAAACACACAGTCAGTTGTATGTTCCAGTGTCAGCCCTTTGCCATGTTAGAAGCTGAAATGTGTTTCTGTCCCACCACAGTGCCATGGTTTCTTAACTGTTACTGTGGTTAATAACTGTCTCATCCAACCAAAGAGCTCTATCTTCTGTCTCTGCATTTCTGTAGAAATGTCAGCTTCCATCTGTCTTTTTTGATGGTTTCTCTGCAAGTTAGAGTGGAGCACAGGAAGATCCAAGGCTTCTGTGCCCAACCACGGGGCTCCCACAAAGGCTTTTGTGCTCATGGTCCTATTGGTCCACAGTCTGCCCACGTTACCTGTGCACTTATGAGCTATTGATGGAATCAAAACACCTTGCTGACACCACTTACTTACAGATTCTGCAGGGAGTTAAGTGAGTGAATTGCTGTTTAATGTGTTGTATTCACAAGGAAGACTGGTGAGCAACATTTCTCTGTTGCCATCTTGGCTGTTGTTCTCTGAAAGCACATTGTGAATGATGCATCATTCCCCTAATATGAACAGATTCTCCTTTTAAAATCCTTATTCTAGGGCTGGTGGAGTGGTTCAAGTGGTAGAACGCCTGCCTAGCAAGTGTGAGGTCCTGAGTTCAAACCCCACTACTGCCAGAAAAAAAAGAAAATTCTTATTCTGTATTTTTCATTTTGGGTCTATCCACATTATGACAAAAAAGAAAACAACAACAAAAAAGAGCATGCAACAGGAGTTCCAGAACACACAGAGGAGTTAGAAGAGAGATTGTGACACTAACTTCAAATCTTTGAAAGCACTTTTTTGAATAATGAATCCTTCCCCAGTATGAACAACTCTACTTTTCAAACACATACTTTATATTGCAAATTATGGGCTCACGTATAATATAGCAGACAAACATGTCATACTAATTTTAAAACACTGAGTTTGAGGGCTGGTAATCTACCATAAAGCTTCCAATATTTGAAAGCAATTTGTGAATGATGCATCTTTCCCTTACCATGAACAGATTCTGATTTTCATCATTTAATCTACTCTATGGGCCCATATTCAGCATGACAAAGACATATTTAAGGGTATTATAAAACAGAGAGTGAGAAGGCTGAGATTGTAGTGCAAATTTCCATTCTTTAAAAACACTTTGATAGTCATGCATCTTTCTGCTAGTACGAAAAGATTCTGCTTTTTAAATATTTAATCTATAGTGCTCATCATGAACCTATATTGAGGAGGGCAAAGAAACATACAAGAGCATTTCTGCTGAGAGTTGGTGGCTCATGCCAGCAGGGTGTAATCCTAGCTACTCAAGAGGTAGAAATCAGGAGAAATATCATTCCAAGCCACTCCGGGGGGATAGTTCATGAGATCCCATCTTGAAAAAATCCATCACAAAAAAAAAAGGAGTGGTGGAGTGGCTCAAACAGTGAGAGTGCCTGCCTATCAAGCATTATGCCATGAGTTCAAACCCCAGTGCCAGAGAGACAGAGAAAGAGAGAGAGAGAGAGAGAGAGAGATTTCTATGACACACAACATTAGAAAGCTGAAAATGTGGCACAAGTTTCCATTCTTTGAAAAAATTTTGGGAATGATGCGCCTTTCCCCTAGTTTGAATGGATCCTGCTTTTCAAACACTTACTCTGCATTGCTCAGTCCCCTAAACAGAGTGGCAAATTAAACATCTCATAGTAGTTGGAAAACACACAGTTAGAAGGTTGTTAATGAGGCAGAGGTTCCATTGTTGAAAATCACTGTGAATGATAACTTTCCCCTGGTTTCCTCATGGCAAGGAAACATGCATGAGCAGTTCTAATACACACAAAGTTAGAAGGCTGAGATTATGCCACAAGCTTATACTTTTTTAGAAGCTCTTTGTAAATGATGAATCTTTGTAAAAGTATGAAGTGACTTTGCTTTTCTACCACTTATTCAATACTGCTAATTATGGGCATACAGAATGTCAAAGAAGCATGTGAGAGCAATTCAAAATATTCTTTGCGGGATGACTGGCAAGGTTGCACAAGTTTCCAGTCTTTAAAATCTCTTTGTGAATGAAGAATATTTCCCAAGTAGGAACAAATCTCCTTTTCAGCCTGGCAACATTGGCTTACACCTGTAATCCTAGCTACTCAGGAGGTAGAGATAGGGAGGGTTGTGGTTCAAAACCAGACTGGGCAAATAGTTGGCGAGACCCCATCTTGAAAATACCCAACACAAAACAGGGCTGGCTGAGTGCCTCAAGTGGTAGAATGCCTGCCTAGCAAGTGTGAGTCCCTGAGTTCAAACCTCAGTACCAACAAACACAACAACAAATTTTTAAAAAGTTTTCTTTATTTTTTCTCTCCTTTTATTTTTATCATTTTTACATTTACTTTGTGCCACCTCCCCCACTCCCCATCCCCCACCCCCACCCGCCACTTCCAGGCAGGACCTGTTCTACCCTCCTCTTCTCCAAGTTTGTTGAAGATAAAACATAAGAGATAATAAGAAAGACATATCCTTTTTTGCTAGTTTGGGATAATGATTGCTATACAGAGAGATTCCTAACATTTCTTTCATGCATTTGTGTATTGCAACCCACATTGGCTCATTTCTACCAGACCTCTTCACTACTTCCTGGTCCCCTTCCCATAGTGGCCTCTGCTAATTTAAGATTACCTATTTGCCCCTCAACAGGGAGCACATCAACCACATTCAAGTTTTAGGTTTCTGTTCCTTTCCCTATTTCTCCTGTGCATATTCTCCCCTGAGTGTGTGACCCATGTCCAATAATATTACTGCATTTGTTTTGGGTCTATAATCCACATATGAGTGAGAATGTGATTTTTTGCCTTCTGAGCCTGGCTAACGTCACTTACAATGATGTTCTCTAGTTCCATCCATTTACTTGTGGATGATAAAATTTCATTCTTCTTTGTGGCTGAGTAAAATTCTATTGTGTATAAATACCACATTTTCTTATGCATTGGTTGTGGAGCATGTTGGCTGTTTCCTTAGCTTCGCTATTGTAAATAGTGTTTCAATAAACATAGGTGTGCAGGTGCTTTTGTAATAATTTGAGTCTCATTCCTTTGGGTATATCCCTAGGAGTGGTATTGCTGGATCTTACAGCAGATATATATTTAGTGTTTTTAAGAAGCCTCCATAAGAGAGCACACGAGGGAGGTATGAGGATAAGCAAGAAACCCAAAAAAAATAAGATAGCATTTGATGTCCTCAATGCAAAGGAACTAATGCAGAAACTTTAAAGCAACAGAGGCCAATAGAAGAAGGGGACCAGGAACTAGAGAAAAGGTTAGTTCAAGAAGAATTAATTTAGAACGTAACATATATGTACAGGAAAGCAATGCAAGTAAGCTCCCTGTATAGCTATCCTTATCTCAACTAGCAAAAACCCTTGGTCCTTCTTATTATTGCTTATACTCTCTCTTCAACAAAATTAGAGATAAGGTCAAAATAGTTTCTGCTGGGTATTTAGGGGGTTGGGGGGAGAGGGAGGGGATGGGGGGCGAGAAATGACCCAAACATTGCATGCACATAGGAATAAAAGAACTAAAATAAATAAATAAAGACATACTACTGAAAAAAAAAAGAAGCCTCCATAATATTTTCCAAAGTGGTTGTACTAGTTTACATTCCCACCAGCGGTGTATAAGGGTTCCTTTTTCTCTCCATCCTCACCAGCATTTATTGTGGTGGTGTTCTTGATGCTAGCCATTCTAACAGGGGTGAGGTGGAATCTTAGTGTGGTTTTGATTTGCATTTCCTTTATGGCCAGGGATGGTGAGCATTTTTTTCATGTGTATTTTGGCCACTTGGATTTCTTCCTTAGAAAAAGTTCTGATTAGTTCTGTTGCCCACTTCTTTATTGGTTCATTGATTTTTAGGGAGTTTGGTTTTTTGAGCTCCCTTTATATTCTGGTTATCAGTCCTTTGTCTGATGTATACCTAGCAAATATTGTCTCTCACTCTGTGGGTGATCTCTTCAGTTTAGAGACTATTTCTTTGTTGTCCAGGAGCTTTTTAATTTCATGTAGTCCCATTTGTCTGCCCATTCTTAGTCGCTGACCTGCTGGAGTTCTACTGAGGAAATCCTTGCCTATACTTATCATTTCCAGGGTATTCCCTGCTCTTTCATGTATTAACTAAAAGGTTTCGGGTCTGATATTAAGGTCCTTAGTCCACTTTGAGTTGATACTGATACAGGGTGACAGGCATGTAAGAGCAATTCCAAAATCCTCTTAGTTGGAAGAGGAGAATATGGCACAAATTTTCACTTTTTTCTTTTTTAATAGCATATATTAATTATACAATGGTGTTTCATTGTGATATTTCCACATGGTATATTTCCTGTATATAATGTACTTTGATCAAATTTATGCCCACTATTACAATTTCTTATTTCTCCTTCACTCATCTTTTTAAAAATTATCAATGGAATTGGTAATTATCAATAGAATAATAGAGAATTATTTTATTTTCATACATGCACATTAAGTACAAAGTACTATGATTATATTCACCTCCCCCATCATCCCATTCCTTTAGTCCTTATCCTAGCTGGTCTCTTCTCCCAAACGTACCCTATTTTATACTCATGTCATTTTTCTTAGATCTAGATTTTGCATATAAGAGAACATGTGATAACTGTCTTTCTCAATCTGGCTTATTTCACTTAACATGATTTCCTGTCCTACCCATTTTCCTGAAAATGATATAATTTCATTCTCCTGAATTGCAGAATAATACTCCATTGTGTGTGTACATATTTACATGTACATATGCACACATATATAAAAATATATACATATATCCTTTATTAATCAATCAATTGATATTGATATATCCCTTATCAATCAGTTGATGGACATCTAAGCTTATTCCAAAGTTCAGCTATTGTTAAAAGTATTGCAATAAACATTGTTGTGCAGGTGTATCTATTATATGCAGAATTGTATTCCTTCAGCTATATGCCCAGGAGTTGCATAGTAATATTGTATGGCAATTCTAGTTTTAGTTTCTTGAGAAACCCCCACACTGATTTCCACAGTGGCTGTACTAATTTACATTCTCACCAACAGCATATGTGTTCCTTTTTCTCTGCATTCTTGCCAATGTTTCTTATTGTTTGTTTTCATGATAATTGCCATTCTTACGGGGGTAAGATGGAATCTAAGTATAGTTTTAATTTTCATTTCATTTTTGACTAAAGATGTTGAACATTATTCATTTATTGGCCATTTGCTTTTCTTTTGAGAACTGTCTGTTCATTCCATTTGTCTATTTATTAATTGGATTTTTTGGGTTTTGTTGCTTATTTTTTAAGCTCTTCATATATTCTGGATATGAATTCTTTATCAGATGAATAGCTGGCAAAGATTATCTCCCATTCTGTAGGTTGTCTCTTGGTTTGGGTAATTGTTTTCATTTCTGTACAGAAGCTTTTTAATTTGATATAATACCAGTTGTTAATTCACCTTGTTATTTCCTGAGCAATTGGAGTCCTATAAGGGCATTACCTATGCTTATATGTTCAATGGTCTTTGCTATGTTTTAGTAGTTTCAAAATATCAGGTCTTCCATTTAGATGTTTGACTCATTTCTAATTAATTTAATACAGGATGAGAAATAAAGGTCTAGTTTCAGTCTTCTACAAGTGAATATCCGCTCTTCCAGCCCCATTTATTAAAGAAGCTGTCTTTTGTTGAATGGTCTGCATGTCTATTTTTGTACCAGTACTGTGTTGGTTTGTTATCATGGCTCTGTAGTCTTTGAAGCCTGGTATTATAATACATCTTTTTGCTCAGGATTGCTGTGGCTATTCTGGGTCTTTTATGCTTCCATATCAATTTTAGGATTGATTTTTTTATTTTTGTGAAGACGGTCATTGGGATTTTGATTGGGACTACATTGAGTTTATAGGCTACTTTTGATATATAGCTATTTTCACCATATTAATTCTGCCCATCCATGAGCATGGGAGGACTTTCCATCTTCTTGTGTCTTCAATTTCTTTCTTTAATATTTTATAGTTTCCATTGAAGAGTTTTTTCACCTGCTTTATAGATATATTCCTAAGTATTTAACCTTTTGAGAGAATTGTGAATAAGATTGTTTCCATGATTTCTTTCTCAGCCAGTTCATTATTAGTATATAGAAAATCTATGTTTTGTATGTTGATTTTGAATCCTGCTACTTTGCCAAAAGTGTTTTGTCAGATCTAAGGAGTTTCTACTGGAGTCTTCATGGTATTTTAAGTTAGGATCATATTATCTGAAAATAGGGATAATTTGACTTCCTTCTTTCTTATTTGTATTACTTTTATTTTTTCTCTTTATTATTTCTCTAGTTAGGAATTCAAGCACTATATTTAAGAAGAGTGGAGAAGTCATTCTCATTCTAACTCTAGAGACTAACCACTTTCAGTCTTTTTGAAAGTGTTTCTTCTCTAATAAATTTTACTATCATTTTTATTAGGAAAAAGGAGTGAAGGGGTGGACACCCTTGTCTTGTGCCTGACTTTAGGTAAAATGGTTCAGATTTTTCCTACTTAGTATGATGTTGATTATAGGTTTTTCATATATAACATTTATTATGTTGAGGCATATTTCTTCTATCCCTAGTTTCTGTCTAACTGTAACAAGACTGGTGAAGGAATGTTGAAGTTCTCAAAGTCTTTTTTTATGCATCTATTGATATTCATGTGAGTTTTGTTCTTTATTCTGTTTATGAGCTATATCAAGTTTGATTTGCATATGTCAAAGCAGCCTTGCATCCCTGGATTAAATCCAACTTGATCATGGTGTATGATCTCTTTAATGTGCTGTTGAATTCAGTTTCCAGGGTTTTTTTTTTTTGAGAATTTTTGTGTCTATGTTCATCAAGGAAATTGGTCTGTAAATGAGCAATTTTTGTGTTTTGTGTTTGTGTGTGTATTGTTTGTATTCTTATTTGTGTTTAGTATCATGGCAATACATGCTTCATAGAATGAGTTTGGTAGCATTCTTTCCCTTTATATTTTATGGAATAGTTTGAGGAACATTGATGCTAGTTCTTTAAAGTTCTGAAAGAATTCACCAGTGAAAGATTCCACTCTGAAAATTTTGAGAAATGTGTGAATAACACATTTTCCCTATTATGAACAGATTCTGCTTTCAACCACTTAATCTATATGAGCCTACATGCAGTATGGTAAAGAATCTTGGAAGAACAGTAATAAACCCTTCTTAGTTTAAAGACTGAGAAGGTAGGGCTGGTGGGGTGACTAAAGTGGAAGAGCACCTGCCTAGCAAGCGCAAGCCCTTGTATTCAAACCCCAGTACTGCCAAAAAAAAGACTGAAAATGTGTCATAAACGTCCATTCTTTGAATGAACATCATGCATGATGCATGATGTCCCCTAGTATGGACAATTCTGTTTTTCAACCACTTAAACTATATTGCTCCATGTGACCCTATAAGCAGAATGACAAACAAGCATATAAGAGCATTTCTAAACCTGACTGTGACAAGGTCAAGAATTTGACAAAAGCTTCCATTCTTTTGAGAGAAAATCTTTGCTAACTAGACATCTGACAAGGAATTAATAACCAGAATATACAGAGAACTCAAAAAACTAAACTCCCCAAAAAATCAATGATCCAATGAAAAAACGGGCAAATGAACTAAACAGAAAAATTTTAAAGGAAGAAGTCCAAATAGCCAAGACAAAAAACCACATGAAGAAATGCTCAACATCACTGGCCATAAAGGAAATGCAAATCAAAACCATGTTAAGATTCCACCTCACCACTGTTAGAACGGCTATCATCAACAACAAAACAACAACAAATGTTGGTAAGGATGTGGGGAAAAAGGAACTCTCATACATTGTTGTTGGAAATGTAAGCTAGTACAACCACTACGGAAAACAGTATGGCAGCTTCTCAAAAAACTAAAAATAGAACTGACATTTCATCCAGCAATACCATTTCTAGGGATATACCTCAAGGAATGTGAGTCAGGTTACAATAAAGGTACCTGCACACAAATGTTTATTGCAGCATTATTCAAAATAACTAAGCTATAGAAATAGTCTAGATGCCCCACAACTGATGAATGGATTAAGAAAATGTGGTATTTATATACAATGGAATTTTATTCAGCTATAAAGAAGAAAGAAATTTTGTCTTTTGCAGGAAAATGAATGGAGCTAGAGAACATCATCTTAAGATAGCCAGGTTCAGAAAGACAAGGGCCACATGTTTTCTCTCATATGTGGAATATAAGCCCAATAGAAATACAAGCAATATTAAGAAAAAAGGTCATGCTAAGGGAAGGTCACTAACAGGAGAGGGAAGGTAAAAAAAGAAAGTTAAGAACATAAATATGGTTGATGTGCTTTCTATATGAGAATAATTTAGAATTTTTAAACCTGTTGAAATCACCATAAGAAGGACTAAGGTATAAAGAAGAAAACTAGAGGGCATAAACCAATTCAGGTTATAATACATATATACGTGGAAATGTCAAAATGAAACTCCCTGTGTCTTACACAAATGAAAATGTCTGTTTTCAAAAACTCAGAACATGAAGATAAAAACAGATCCTATCTGGAAGTTGGTATCAGCAGGAGGGGGTAGGATATATGGAAAGGATGTAGGAAAGTGAATCTAGTAGAAATATTATGGACTCGTGTATAAAAATTAAAAATGAGAACTGCTGGATCTACTCCAGGAATAGGGGGGAAAGATGTGAATTATGGAGAGAGTGAATTCAACTATGATATAGAGAAGAACTTTTATAAATGTCACAATGTACCTCTTGTACAACAATAATAAAAAAAAGAACTTAAAAAAGAAACTTGACTTTAAAAGCAAAAGAAAAAAAAGATTCCATTCTTTGAAGGCATTTAGTGCATGAAGCCTCTTTTCCCACAGTAAGAACATATTCTGCTTTTCAACCACTTCTTCTATATTGCTCATTATGGATCATAGGCAAAACGTCAAAGAAGCATCTAAGAGCAGTTCTTAAACACACTTGGTTACAAGGCTGAGAAGGTGACACAACCTGCCGTTCTTTGAAAACACTATGAGAATGAGGTATCTTTCTCAAAGTATAAACAGATTCTGCTTTTTATCCATTTATTCTACAATGGTCTTTATGGGACTATATTATATCAAAGAGGTAAGTAAAAATGCTTCCAAAATCCACATCTTACAAGAATGAAGATGTGGAAGAAGCTTCCACACTTTCAAGATTAGTGTTTCTTCCCTCAGGATAAACACATTAAGTTTTCCAACTAGTTATTTCATTAGCTTATATTAACTGTACAAAGGCATATAATACACATTCACATTATTGCCTTTATATCACTCTTTCTCATTCTCCCCTTTTTTACAATTTTAATGTATTTTGCAATGCTGTATTTGGACATGCATATCATGTATTTAGATCATAGTCACCCCTCCATCACTTCCTCCTTTCATCCTCAGTCCACTCATGTCAACCAGTTATTCTTTATGGCTCATTGGGCCTACATGCTGTGTGGGAAATTATCTTTGTTTTTCAAATTATTTTTGTTAGCATTGTATTAATTATACAAAGTGAAGGTTTCATTATGACATTTCTGTACATATATGTAGTATGCTTTAATCATATCAGATTACTCTTTCTTATGACCTCTTACAACCAACATTTTTAACCTTCCTACAAATTTTACATGGATTTATGACTTTTTTCATAATTCCATGCATTGTACTTTGATATTCTCACCCTAACCTTCTCTTTCCCCTTCCCACTCCTGCTAAGTCTCCCCTTTACATTCATTTCCTTTTTTGTTAGATTTAGTTTCAGCATATGAGAGAAAACACACAATATTTGTATTTCTGAGTCTGGCTTATATTGTTTAACCAAACTATCTCAAGTTCAATCCATTTTTCTGCAGAAAACATAATTTCATCCTTCTTCATGACTGAATAATGCTCCACTGTGTGTATATACACCAAATTATTATTTACTCACTAATTGATGGGGTGAATAGTGTTGTTGAAAACCTGAGTATGAAGGTGTCTCTATTTTATGCTAATTTACATTCCTTTCAGTATATGCCCAGAACTGGTGTAGCAGGATGATAAGGTGCTTTCAGTTTTAGGAGAAATCTGCATACAGATTTCCATAGTAGCTGTACTAATTTATATTGCCATCCACAGCATATAAGACCCCCTTTTTCCCACATCCTAGCCAGCATTTCTTGTTTGTTTACTTGATGATAGAAATTCTGACTGTGTGGATATGGGATCTCAGTGTTGTTTTGATTTGTATTTCCTTTATTGCTGAGGATGTTGAACATTTTTTCATTTATTTATTGGCCATCTGTACTTCTTCTGCCACCCTTGTTTTTTAAAGCATTTTATTAGGATATGATAGTTATATGGAGGGTTTTGCAGTGACATTTCCATATATACATATATTACACCCTAGCTTGGTTCATCCCTACATTAATCTCCCTCTTCTCCCACTCCCTTTCTGGAAATGACTTGTACAGGTTTCAATATTCCATATTCATACATGAATAACAAGTACCTCAACCACATTCACCCTCCTTTACTGTCTGCATTCACCTTCCTCCTCCTTTTTATCTTCCCCTTATCATGACCTGTTTTACGTTCCTATCCTTCCTTGTTTCCATGTCTATATATTATTCAGTGGGGTTTTTCCTGTAAATACATGTTTTACATATGTAATTTTACATATATTTTAAGTATATTTTACCTGTAAATGTACTATTATACTTTAGTCAGTCTGACCCCTTCCATCATTCTTTCTTACCCTTTTCCCCCTACCCTGTATTGTTCAACAGATTTCAGTGTGTTTGTTGTACCTTCTTCCTACACAAATGTATTTCAATATTATTCACTATCTATCACTCTTTTCTTGTTTTCTCTGCCTTTAGGCTCCTCTAACTAGTACATTTGGAAACATGACCTGCATGTATATATGTATATATGGTAGTGTTGAACTTTGTATTTGGATCTATCTTCCACATATGAGAGAAAATATGACTTTGTCTTTCTGAACCTGGCTAACGTCACTCTACTTAACATGGTGTTCTCCAGTTCCATCTATTCACCTGTGAACAACAAAATTTTAATCTTCTTTATGGCTAAATAATACTCCATAGTGTGTGTGTGTGTGTTTGTGTGTGTGTGTGTGTGTGTGTGTGTGTGGTATTTTCTTCATCCATCCATCAGTTGTAGGACATCTGGGATGTTTCCATAGCTTGCCTATCATGAATAATTCTGCAATGAACATGAATGTGCAAGTGTTTTTGTGTATCCACCCATTTCTTCAGATATGCCTAGGTACAGTATTGCTGGATCATATGGTAGTTCTATAGTTCTAGTGCTGATTTGTTGAGGAGCCTCCATATTGCTTTCCATGGTGGTTGTACTAATTTACATCCCATATCCTCACCAACATTTGTTGTTGCTTGTGTTATTGATGATAGCTATTCTAAAGGAGAGAGGTACAATTGTACTGAGGTTTTGATTTGCATTTCCTTGGAACCCACCATTTCATTTATGGCCAGGGGTATTCAGCATTTCTTCATGTGTGTTTTGGACATTTGAACTCCTTCCCTTGAAAAAATTCTGTTCAGTTATGTGCCCATTTCTTCATTGGGTCGATGATTCGTTTGGAGTCTAATTTTTGAGCTCCCTGTAAACTCTAGTTATTAATCTCTTGTCAGATATATAGCTGACAGAGGTTTCTCCCATTCTGTGAGCTGCCTCTTCAGTGTGGTGAATGCTTCCTTTGCTGTGCAGAAACTTTTTAGTTTCATGTAGTCCCATTTGTTCATCTTAGCCATTGGAATTCTATTTAGGAAGTTATTGCCCATGCCTATATGTTCCAGTGTATTCCCTAGTCTTTCCTACACTAGTTTCAAAGTTTCAGGCCTTATATTAATAACTTAGACCCACTTTGAATTTATATTTGCATATGGTGAAAGACATGGATCTGGTTTCAGGTTCTTGCATACATATATCCAGTTTTCCCAGCAACATTTGTTGAAGAGGCTGTCTTTCTCCATCATATATTTTGGGCACCTTTGTAAGAAAAAAAAATCAGGTGGCTGTAGCTGTGCAGAGTTACGTCTGGATCTCCTATTGTGTTCCATTTGTCTTTGTGTCAGTTTTTGTGTCAGTACCATCCTAGTTTTATTGCTATAGCTCTGTCGCATAGTTTAAAGTCAGGTATTATGGTACTTCAAGCATTGCTCTTTTTGTTTAGTATTGCCTTGGCTATTCACAGCCATTTGTCCTTCAATACGAACTTAAGGGTTGATTTTTCAATCTCTGTGATGAATGTTATTGAATTTTAATGAAGATTGCATTAAACAAGTAGATTACTTTTGTTAGAATAGCCATTTTCACAATATTAATTCTGCCAATTCATGAGCATGGGAAATCTGCCCATCTTCTGATGTTGTCTTCAATTTCTTTCTTTGAAGTTTATAGTTTTTGTTGTATATTCTTTCAATTCTTTTGTTCATTCCTAAATATTTTATTGTTGAGGCTATTGCAATGGAATTGTTTTCGCTGTTGGTATATAGAAAAGCTGCTGATTTTTGTATCCTGCTACTTTGCTGAAAGTGTTTATGATGTCTAAAAGTTTGTGGTGGCATTTTTAGGGTCTTTTAGGAATAAGATCATGTCATCTACAAATAGGGATAATTTTACTTCTTCCTTTCCTATTTAAATTCCTTTCAATTCTTCTTCCTCTGTTATTGGTCTGTCTAGGTATTCCAAAACTATATTAAATAAATTTGGAGTGGACACTGTGTCTCCTTCTTGACTTCAGAAGAACTAGCTTCATTTTTTCCACATTTAGTATGATACTGGCTAAAGGTTTGTCATATATCTCCTTTATTATATTGAGGTACATTCTTTTCATTCCTAGTTTCATCATGATGAAACTAGTCCTAGTTTTATCAGCACTTTCATTAAGAAAGGATATTGAATTTTGTCAAAGGCTGTTTCTGCATCTATTCAGATGGTCATGCCAATTTTGTCCCTGCTTTGGTTTATATGATGTATTGTATTTATTGATTAGAGTTTGTTGAAACATCCCTCCATCCTTGAAATTAATTCAATTTGATCATGGCCTATGATTTTTTGATATATTATTGAATTCAGTTTATCAATATTTTATTGAGAATGTTTTCATCTATGTTCATTGAAAACATTGACCTATGATTCTCTTTTTAAATTGTGTCCTTGTCCACTTTCAGGATGAGTATAATACTGACTTCATAAAATGAGTTTGGAAGTGTTCCTTCCCTTTCTATTTCATGGCAACATTTGAGGAGTGTTGGTATCAGTTCTTCCTTAAAGGGCCAAAAGAATTCAGTAGAAAATTCATTAGGTCTTGGGGTTTTCTTTTTTGGGAAACTTTTTATTACTGATTCAATTTCTGTCCTTGTTACAGATCTATTTAGGTAGTTAATATCCTCTAGGTTCAATTTTGGTTGGTCATGTGCATTTGGAAAATTATCCATTTCTTCTAGAGTTTCCAATTTATTTGAGTATAGGTTTTTGGTGTATGCCCTAATGATACTCTGGATTTCATGGGTATTTGTTGTGATAGCCCCTCTTTCTTCTCTAAATTTATTAATTTGGTCATTTTCCCTCCTCCTTTTAGATAAATTCACTAAGGGTTTCTCAATCTTAATCTTTTTGAAGAACCAATTTTTTGTTACATTGATTCTTATTGATCTCTTTTATTTGATTTCAGTCCTTTTTTCCATTTTTATTAGCATGTATTCACTGTACAGGGGAGATTTGTTGTGATAATTCTGAACAGCTTTATATTCTATATTGATTAGATCACCATCTCCATCTCCCCCATAAACACCCCCTCCCTGTCCCACTTAAACCAATTATAAGAGGTTTCATCATTCTGTTTCCTATATGTATTTGAAGCCCATCAACCACATTCCTTACGTTCGTCTCTTCTTTTTGCCCTCTCCCTCCCAGAAGTACACACACACACACACACACACTGCACTTATAGTCCTGCCTTTCATTATTAATTCCAAAGTCAGTGTTTAAAGGGGTTTTGTGATGTATCCCAGTTGTGAATATGATTTACTTTGGTCATTTCAATCCCCTCTGTTACTCTCCCTTACCCCTTCTCTCCCACCTACCCTCCATTATTCAGCAGCTTTCACTACATATCATTTTGTCTTCTACCTGCATAGATGTGAAGTATTTTGATATTGTTGACTCTCTGTCATTCTCTTTTCCTTTCCCTCCTCCCAAATTCCATAGTGTAGCTCCACTATTACACACATGTTCTACATGTAGATGTGTATAAGATAATATTTGTTTTATGTATATGTTTATTTTTTGGATCTCTCTTCCATATGTGAAAGAAAATAGGTGTCAGCATTTATTTTTATGGTATCTCTTCTCCTGGTTTTGAGTTTAGCTTGTTCTTGTTTCTCTAGGAGTTTGAAATGCAACATAGGGTCACATATTTCCCATCTCTCTGTGTTTATAATGTAGGCACTCATAAACTTTTTTCTCAGCACTATCTTTGCTTTATCCCATAGGTTCTAGTTTGTTGTGCTTTCATTTTCATTAGATTCCAGGAAATTTTTTATTTCTTCCATTATTTCTTCAATGACCCACTGATCATGCAGCAACATCATGTTTGCTCTCCAGGCGTTTGAATACATTCTGCTGGATTGTTGTTGTTGCTGTTGTTGAATTGTAGTTTTATTCTGTTGTGGTCAGACAGTATGCAGGGGTTACTTCAATTTTATTATATTTGTTAAGACTTGCTTTGTGTCTTAAAATATGATTTACTTTGGACAAAGTTCCATGAGCTACTGAGAAGAATGTGTATCATGCTTCTAAATGAAATGTAGATGTCTGTTAAGTTCATTTGGTCTATGGTGTCATTAAATTTGGAAGTTTTTTTGTCTGGATGACCTACCTATTTGTAACAGAGGAGTATGGAAGTCTGGCACTATCGTGTTGAGGTCTATCTATGCTCTTAAGTTCAGGAGTATCTCACATTAAAATCTTAATTCTATGTTAGTTTTGAAGTGAGGACGAATAAAGCAAGATTGTCCCTTACTGACATACAGAGACAGAGCTCATAGAGTGTGGAGAGCGTATTATGTGAATCCTATGAAAACTTGACTCAGGCGCGTGCAGCGAAGGCGAAGTGCTCGGGCCCTCCGCCGCCTTCTCTGCCTCCCTGGCCTCCGCGGGCTCCACCGGCTCCTCGGCGCGCAGGCGCTGCCCCAGCCATTGCATCTCCGCCCTGATCCAGCTGAACTACACGCGCCGCGCGCCCCGTGCTGGAGGACTGTGACTGCGCGCAGGACTAGAGCTGCAAGTCCACCAAGCGCGCCACTGAGCCGTGCCTGCTGAGGACCAGAGGGGGCGCGGGCGGCGCGGGCGGCGCGGGAAGGGTCATGGGCTGCCCCAAGGCCAGGCGGCGCTGCGCCCGTGACATCCGCTGCAACCTGGCGCTCGGCCGCTACCTGACCTACTGTGGCAAACTCTTCAATGGGCTGCGTGCACCGACGAGTGCCGCACGGTCATCGAGGATATGCTGGCCCTGGCCGTACCCAAGGCGGAGTTGCTCAACGACTGCGTGTGCGATGGCCTGGAGAGGCCCATCTGCGAGTCGGTCAAGGAGAACATGGCTCGCCTGTGCATTGGCGCGAGATGGACCAGGGCCCGGGTAGCAGTGGCTCGGATGGGGGGGCTGGACAATGACTACGACGAGGACTAGGCGGACGAGCCGCGCCCTGGGGATGTGGGAGCCGAGCCACCGCTGGACGACGACTATGGCGCCCCGCACCACGCGCACCCGGGGACTACAGGGGGAGACCAGTCCCACGGGCCGGGACGCACGAGCGGCAGCCGTGGCAGCCGTGCGGCGCCCGGAGGTGCCTGGACCCCGCTGGCCTTCTTCATGCTGCTGCTGGTGTCGCCTGGGCCGCTCTGGTAGACCTCCTGCCCTGTAGAAGCTGCTGGGGTGCACGCGTCCCCACCCTGCGCGCGCGCCTTCTCTCCAGCCTGCACTGGGGCACCTGTGGCTGGGGACACTTGTCCCTACAGGACTTATTGGACCTCCTCCCTGGTTCCCCTAAGCCCAGGCTCCTGTATGCCAGACCATCTGCAGAGCTCAGCGCAGCCTGGTGAAACCCGCAAAGAGAGTGCGGCTGACCCAGTGGTCTCAGTGGTTCCAAGGGACAAGGTTTGGAACGCGGGAGGGGGCGAGGGCGAAGGAGAAATTATATTTCCAAAGTCGCTGTTAGCAATTGTCCCTGCGAGGGGGGAAAATGTTTTTCATGACTGCCATTTTAGACAAGCATTGGTAAGTAAATAGGAAAGTCCTGCTAGGGGTTCCTTCCTCTCCTCCTGGTCACCTTTCTCAGTGACCATGGGTGGGAAAACGGTGATTGATTGCCTTGAGGGGAACCCCTAAATTAGTTTTGGATAGCTCTGAGCTCGTGACCCTTTAAAACCATTGCTAGGGGCTCTGGTTTCTTAACACAGTTCTCAGGATCAAGGGCCCTGAAGAGTCAGTAGGGTGTTGAACAATGCAACTTTTTTTTAAGTGTTCTGGACGGCCATCTCTGAAAACCTTTTGGGGATGTGTGCTTTGCTGTCATTTTGTTGTTGCTGCTGTTGTCGTTCTTTGCATCAAGAAATTGTCCGTTCAGGTAAGAGGGGAATGTATAGTGCTTCTTCCTTATCAGGGTGCTCAGCCCTGGTACATCCTATATAAAGTGTATTAAAACTAGGTTTGTTACCAGTTGCTATACTATGTATATAGAATTTTTATAAATTGTATGCTTCAGAAATAATTTATTTATTAAAGAAATTAAAAGTTTTAAATCCACAGCCAGGTCACACCTTTCTCCCCCCACCCCCACCCCTCCAGAAATGGATAGAATCGTTTGTCACCACAAACCCACAGTGCATTTTGAAGTATGCTCGATTTAGAACAGTCTTAAAATGTACAGTGTATTTTATAGAACTGAAGTAACATTCTTATTTTTCAAGAGACTTTATGGACATTGTACAAATGTGTAACTGCCTTAAACATTGTGTTTTTATAAACATCAACTTTTTTTAATTTTTATTTTTTTCATATGTGCATACAATGTTTGTATCATTTCTCCCCCTTTCCCCACTCCCTTCCTTACCCTCCCTCCCCCTCACCCCCTGGCTACCTGGCAGAAACTATTCTGCCCTTATCTCTAATTTTGTTGAAGAGAGAGTATAAGCAATAATAGGAAGGACCAAGGGTTTTTGCCAGTTGAGATAAGGATAGCTATACAGGGAGTTGACTCACATTGATTTCCTGTGCAAGACATCAACTATTTTTAAAGTCCTGTGTTCTACATAACTATGGCTTTGTGTAGTTTTTTGTTACTTATTTTATTAAAATGTGTACATCAGTAGAGTTTAAATTGTGAAAAAAAAACTTGACATGAGCACAGCCATGTCAAATAATCTGCAGGCTGGGATGGGCATAGCCCCCAGCTGCAGAAGAGAACAAGAACAAAATGCTGCACAGCTGCTTTGCATAAGAACAAGGATGTTTACACCATGACTTTCAGACAGGAACAGTACCAGTATATGCAGAAAGTAGCGATCACAGGTTCCCCCTGTTGCCAATAACTACAAGGTCATGCTGCCTGAGAAATGTTGCTCTGCTTCCTTGTTTGCCGCTGTATGTAATAAACTTGCTGGAGGCTATATATAATAAACTCGCTGGAGGTGGTGGAGGCTGTTGTGTGTCTCCACCAGAACACCCAGACCACCTGTCCCTGCTTTCTGCATGTTTGTCTTTTGTCTTTTCTCAACCTCCCGTCACTCCCAGTTTAGGATCCTAGGATGTGCAGGTCACAAGAATAGAGAATATTCAGTTACTCAGCAGCCCCGTTTTAATTATTTTACAGCATGATACAACAACAATCATAATAACATTCTATCAGGACCGTCATGCTTTTAAAATTTTATGGAACTTGTATCAATAAAACATACTATACCTCATTTAACCAGAATTATAAACTAAGCATAATGCCAAAGACCTTAAAACAGACAGAAGCTTAAATAAACTTTAATTTCCTTAAGATTTCATTTTCCTGCCAGGTGCTGTTGGTTCATGCCTATAATCCTAACTACTCAGAAGGCAGAGTTCAGGAGATCACAGTTCAAAACCAGCCCCAGACAAATAGTTCACAAATCCCTATCTCGAAAAAAAAAATCACAAAAAGGAGGTTGGCAGAGTGGCTGAAGTGGTGAGAACACCTACCTTGCAAGTGTGAGGCCCTGAGTTCAAACTCTAGTGCCACCAAAAAAAAAATTTTCATTTTACTAAGCAATTAAAAATCTAACAGCAGAAAACATGAGAAATTATCTTGATATAATAAAAACCTTTGCTCTTTAAAGTTATTTTCTTTGGAAATTTTACAAAGAGCAGGTTAATATTTTAATAAAACACAAACTTCCAGGGTAAGTCCCCTCTTGCAGTCCTGAGTATTACTACTCCCACAGGGGACAGTGCTATATAAGCAGGCTGCCCAGCTTACTTTGTGAGCAGCTGAGAGATATCCTCCCTGCTTTCTCCTTGGTATTGCAACATTAGATCCTACTAAAGGCCTTCTCTTGTGTAGTCTTTCCCACTTTTGTCAAGTTGGTAACATTGAACAATGAAACCTGTTGAAATTGTTCTAAGAAGAGGGGAGGGAATGAGTGCTTATGATGGAGGGGTGAATCTAAGATACTTTGTAAACACATTCATAAATGTCACAGTGAAACACTCCTATACAATTACTATATGCCAATAAAAAAAAAATAATAGACGCAGCATCAATAGCAGAGAGTATGCTCCCCTATCATCTAGTCAGTAGTGAGACCAGCCAGATGAGTGGCCCAGGCAAAACAAGAGGGACACAGGGGCAAAGAGTAGGTGGCACCAGATAATATTGGTGTGCAATAGAGAATATAAACTGACACCACCTGGTCTGGATCGGGTGGGGGGAGACCCCTCCCACTGCAGGAGCTGTAACTTTTAGGGCCCCAAACCCTGTGTCCCTACCCTAGCTGTCAGCAGCCTTGAACCCAAACACTGGGTTCAAACTCCATGCAGCACCCTACCTGTCAATGGAACTCAGGACTGAACCCTGAGGCATGTCCACTACCTTCCTTGTCAATGGCCTTTGGCCAACTACCACTACCCTTCACCATCTGCTCTACCACTTGCAAAGATCCACCAGGCTCCCAGAATAATTGGACATGCTACTCTTCACCTACCCACAACTTTTGTATATGGGTAGAGCCTGGGTTGAAATAATATGTCCTACAAAAATCAAACCAAGAGTATATAAACAACTTAACAGAGCTACAACAATCAATTAAATTGAAGGGGTAACTGAATCAACCAACCAAAAAAAAAGAAAACCCACCCAGGACCACAGAGATTCACAGTAAGAAGAAGCTTCCTATTTGTGACTTTGTGAATGGAAGCAGAAGGATAACAAAAGATAAACTATATTCCAGAGAGAAAGAAAAGGTAAGAACCAGGACTCATGAATTATATGACAGGATAGTTGTAAAGCCACAGACAAACAGAAAGACTGCATAGTGAAAAGCAGTAAACAGCCTACAGATCCAACCTGGCTTCTCAGGTTTAGGAGTGTCAAGCCAAAGCCACCAATATAAGGTAAACCAGGCTGTTGTGACAATGGACTAGCAACCCTATCTGCAGGATAAGCCCACAATTAACTAGTGTATGAACGTCGTACAACAGTGACTCCTGTGTGGAAGGCCAGCATAGGAAAAAAATTCATTTTGTCACCCCTTCTCCCATCACTCAGAGTGCTATAGCCAGGTGCCCTCTTGATAGGAGGCCTATTATTTGAGACTTAGCTACTCTGAAGACCCACAAACAAGGAATAATCACAAATAAGGAAACCAGGGACACTTTCCCACAGTGTCTAAATTAAGAACAGCCATGAGAGGTGGCAGTGAGGATAGGAAGTATCACACACAGACCCACTAAGAAGTTTTGATAGCAAGGAGCTAGGATTGTGAAGAGTCCCTTAACCCACACACAGCACCAGTCTCAATTGTGTTGTGAATGATACAGCAGTTTTTTGCTCTCTGAGTGGTACTGGGCATAGACTATTCAAGATAAGTCTGCTCACTAAGAAGTCCCCAGAATACAACTGTAAAAGACATCTATCCCAGCACATGAACAAATAATCTTTCTAGTTTATGCAATATGTTCCTTCCTAAAGCTCATTAACTCCTCAATAACTGAATCCAAAGATACTGAAATGACAAAGAATTCAAAAGTCTAGTTTTAAAAATGAGTAATGATCACAAAGAGGATTCAAACACAGGGATAAATGAAGTAAGGAAGTCAACTCAAACCTGCATGAAAAAGTCAGCAATGCTGTTGAGAAATTCAAGAATAAGTTGAGATTCTGGGGAAAAAAACAGAAATGTTATAAATAAGAAACTCAATAAATTAAATAGAAAATACTAATAGGAAGCATCACCAATAGACTAGATCAAGCATAAGAAAGAATATCATGAATCAAAGGTAAAGATAGGGAATTATTACATTCAGACACTAAGAAAAAAAAGAACTCTCAGATATGACCAAGATATAAACCTAAGAATCCATGAGGTAGAATAACAAGCTAAGATACAAACTAAAGGCATAGAAAACCTAGCCAATAAAATTATGTTAGAAGATTCTCCAAATCTAAGGAAAATATGAATATCCAAGCACAGGAGACATTTAGAATTTCAAATAGGCATGACCAGTAAAGAACCTTCCATATCAAATAATAGTTAAAATGTCCAGATTACAGAACAAAGAATGTTGGAAACTACAAGAGAAAAATACCAATTCATTAGCATTGCAGCAGACCTCTCAGAAGAAACTCTAAAAGCCATGGAAACTTGGAATGATATATTTCAAGCTCTGAAAGTAAATTACTGCCAACAAAGATTACTACATCCAACAATGGTAACCTTTAAAATTGATGGAGATAGAAAGACCTTCCAAGATAAGCACAAACTAAAGCAATCATGACAACTTAATCAGCATTGCACAAGATATATATAGAAATCCTACACATATATGAGAAAGAAAAACAGTCATAAATACAAGAGTACAGTAAAGAATAAATTTCATGAGAGGAGCAGATAAACAAATGAGTAAAAGGAAAGAATCAAACATGTTCAATTCAGTAAACCAGAAAATTCCTACTATGAACAAGGGAGAAAGAAAAGAACTATCAAGCTCAACCAGGAAAAAAAACAAAATTATAGGAATCACAATAATAATCTTAATATAAATGTCTGACACTCCAATTAAAAGACACACTGGCTGACTGAATTAAGATCCATATGTTTGTTGTCTGCAACAGATACACTTCAGTGAAAAAGACATACACAAAATGAAAGTAAAAGGATGGGAAATAATATACTGAGTCAGTGGAAACTGAAATCCACCAGGAGTATACATACTCATACCTGATAAAGTAGATTTCAAGCCAAAATTATTCAGAAGGGATAAAAAAAAGCTCACTGTACATATATATAACTTCCTAAAATATAGTATTCCCTTTGAACAAAAATGAAGACGATACAAAGACTGTAAATTTGTATTCACCAGTTTCATAAAACAAACACTAATTGACATAAAGAGAAAGATAGGTCCATATACAATAATAGTGGATAACTTAGATACTCCTTGTCATCAATACATAAGGCATCCACACACACAAACACACACACACACACACACACACACACACACACACACACACAAAAACTCAACAAATTTCACCAAAGATCAAATGGATTTAACAGACACTTACACAATATTACATCCAAATGCTGCAAAATATAAGTTCTTTTCAGCAGCCCATGGAACTTTCTTCAAACTAGACCATATTTTAAGGCAAAAAGCAAGTCATAACAGTAACAAGAAATTTAAAATAATTTTTGATCTTATCAGATCACAGTGGAATAAAATTACACATCAATAACAAGACAAACTACAAAACTACACAGAGATTAAGTAATACACTTTTAAATGATCAATGAATTATTAACAAAATCAGAAAGAAAATTAAAATATTCCTAAAATCAAGTGAAAATGAAAACACAACCTATCAGAACTTTTAGAACACATGAAAGCAATCAAAGAGCAAGTAACTAACTGTGAGGGCCTACATTTAAAAAATCTCAAAGAACTCAATTAAATAACTTAATGATGTACCTTGAACTCTTAGAAAAGCAGGAACAAGCCAAACCCAAAGTTAGTACACAGAAATCAATGACCAAGTTGGAGGCATAAAAAAACAATTAAGACTCAAACAACATAAGCAAACACTAAAGACTGGCAGAGATGAGCACCTTCTACCAAGCACGATGCCTTAAATTTAAATGCCAGTATTGCCAAAAAAAAAGATGAACTCTAAGCCAAACTAACAAAAAGAAAAGAAGACACCTTTTTTTAAAATCTAGAGATAAAAGGGAGCTATTATAAGAAATACCAATGAAATTAAGACTATTGTTATGGAATATTTTGAAAACATATATTCTATTAAATTGGAAAAATCTAAAGGATACACTGGTAAGACCTACCAAAATTGAACCAAGTGTATATAAACAAATTAAATATATCTATAAGGAGCAACAAGATTGAAGAAGCAAGAAAGAGTTTCCCTATAAATTAAAGCCCAGAACAGGATTGATTCGTAGCCAAATTCTGTTAGACCTTTAAAAAAGAACTACCTGCAAAGTTCTTCTAACCATTGCTTAAAATAGAATGTTACAGACCAATTTCATTGATGATCATACATGCAAAAAAATTCTTAAAATACCTGCACACTGAATTTGACTACACATTAGAAAGTTTATTATCCATGATCAGGTTGGTTCAACATGCTCAAATCAATAAACATAATAAAGGACAAAAATCACATGATCAACTCAATATGATTTACATTTTCTTTATGGCAAGGGATGTTGACCATTTCTTCATATGTGACATAAACTGAATTCTAAAGAGCAAATATAATTAAGTGTTAAGATGTATTATTAGAATTTTTAAGCCCAAGAAATCTCATTTTATTTGGTGTTACTTTTCTTTACTCCAAGACAAGAATAGAAATAACACATGATTTTAAAAATTACCAATTTCATATATGTGGTTTCTGATTTTGAGGATGGTATCATCTTGTAATAAGTTGTTATTTTTGTTTGTGTTGTAACTAACAATCAAAACTGAGATCTAAATGAGTTAGAAAAACTATACAAATACAGGACATTTATAAAAGATAAATCTTATAAAATATTCATATGTAATTATTGGCTATAGTCACAAGGTTGTTTATAGTTTCCACTTCTTTGTTTAGAGCAGCTTGGCCTTCTTTGTCTCCCTAGTTATATTTATGTAGTAAAGACTTTGACCTTCCAAAAGGAGACATTTTTCTTTTTCACAGCTCCTGGTAGTTAGATGTACTTTTTAAAAACTAGCATATATTAAATGCACAAAACAAAGGGTCTCATTGTGGTATTTTCACGCATGCATATAATATACCATGATCATATTCACCCTCTCTATTACTCTTTCTTATCTCACCTTTTGTTCACAATTTTATGGGTTCCATTATGTCATTTTCATACATACATACTATGTACTTGGATCATATTCAGCCCCATCACACTTACTTGTTTTGTTCCTTCCTCCAGGTGAACTCAACCTTCCCCCATAGTCCTCCTGCTTTCGTGTCTTTGTACAAAAAATCTAGGTTATGCATATGAGATAAAACATGGTATTGTCTTTCTGTGTATGACTTATTTCACTTATTTTAATAATCTCCAGTTCCATCCATTTTCCTACAAGTAACATAATTTCATTCTTATCACTGAATAATCCTCTTTTGTGTATATATTTTCTATATTCAATCATCTGATATGGTCAGATTTCCATATCTGATGCTACTATTTGCTTATTTTTTTAAATTAAAATGGTAACTACTAAGGGCAACACAATGTAGAAGAATCAAATTTTCCAGCTTTCTGTTTAAAATGGTAGCCACTATCATATGTGGGATTGAAAATAAAGTTTTAATTAATAAAAATATTTTTAAAAAGAATTCAATTTATGTTTACATTTAGAATATATGTTGATCAATTAATATTCTTATACCCTCACCTATTTTTCATACAAATTATGGGTGTTATGTACAGATAAAAACACTGAATAGTCCTTAAAAATATAACATGTCTGGAGTGTGAATAGCCTAGTTTATGGTTCGAAATCTTTTTAACCAACACTATTTGACAGCATGGAGAATGTTCTGTGATACAAAGAACTTTACATATTTGCATACAAACAGATCTGAAAACCATGACAAAAAAAAAAAAACCTTCAGGTTCATGAATGCAAGGAGAGTGGTCAATCTAGTATGCTAAAAAAGAGGGTGCTGGAATAAAGTAGCTAGAGATAACTATCCCTAACTAAACTTTTAAAGTCAAATCTGCCATTGATGCAAGGGTACAGAGCCAGATATGCTCCAACCCCAGACTCTCCCTAGCCCATTTTTTTTGTTCTGTTCTGTTTTGTTTTTATTTTTATTTTCATTTTCTTTTTTCTTTTCCATTCCTGAGTTACTTCCTGTAAGAGTCAGCCACAAGAGCCACCAAGACAACTATATAGAGGAGCAGATTGACAGGCCAACCAACCAACATTTGGAGAGAGAGAGGGGGAGAGAGTGAGAGAAAAACTCAGAGACAGAGAGAGAAACTCAGAAAGAGAGAGACTCAGAGAGAGAACATGATGAACATGATTGAAGTAGTGAGCCTATCCAAGGGAACCATGAGGAAGAAAGACAAGAAAAGAGAATGATAGAGAGTGAATAATGTTGAAATACATCATAACTGCATATGAAGATGATGTAAAGAAATGCACTGAATGCTACTGAATAATAAAGGAGCAGCGCAGTAGAGAAAGAGTGAGTATAGAGGGGATAATCTGATTAAAATTACAATATATGCATTATATGCATGTTACAATATATACAACATATACTTAAAAAATGAAGGACGGGAAGGTAAAACAGGTCCTGTCCAGGGGAGGAGAGGGTAAAAGGAGGGGGTGAGGGAGGGTAAATATGGTTGATGTACTTTGTATACATGTATGAAAACAGAACAATGAATCCTGTTGAAATTGCTCTAAGAAAGTGTGAAGGGATATGAGGGAGAATGATAGAGGGGGTGAATGTAATCAAGAGGGGGTGATTGTAAGCACATATGTAAATGTCACAATGAATCCTCTCATACAACTAGTATATACTAATGAAAGTATTTTAAAAAAACAAATAATAACAAATGCTGGCATAGATGTGGGGCAAAGGGACCCTCATATACTGTTGGTGGGAATGTAAGTTAGTGAAGCCCCTATGGAAATCAGTATGGATGTTCCTCAACAAACTAAAGACAGAACTACCAAATGATCCTGCTATTCCACTCCTGTGCATATATCCAAAAGAATGTAAGTCAACATACAGTTAAGACACCTGCACACCCATGTTTATAGCAGCACTATTCACAACAGTCAAAATATGGAATCAACCTACATGCCCATCAAATAAGAATGGAAAAAATGTTTTATATATACATGGTGAAGTATTATTCAGTCATAAAGAAGAATAAATTATGTCATTTGCAGGAAAATTGGTGGGACTGGAACTCATCATATTAAGTGAAATGTGCCAGACTGAGAAAGTCAGATATTGTATGCTCTCTCTCATACACACAACATATTCCTTTAAAAATGAATGATAGAAATATGAAATATGTTCTGTTTGGGGAAAGGTACCATCAGTATTAGGAGGGTGAAAAGAGATGTACAGGGTGGCAAATATGTTCCAGGTATTCTATACACATGTATAAAAATAGAACAATAAAACCTGCTGAAATTGTGACAAGAAGGGGCTGGGGATATGACATGGAGTCATACAGGGGATGGATCTCTTTGAGATACATTGAATGCATATATGGAAATATCAGAATGAAAACTCTGTATAGAATTAATACATGTTAATAAAATCAGAAAAAATTGACTAACATGGTCCTTTTGTCTATTATATACAGAGAAATTCAAAAGCCCACACAGTCCTGAATATGTTTATAGAGGTTGGCATCTTCTGCAATTTAGTCATGAAAAGGAAATCTTATACCATACAAGTTTAATGGAAAAATATTTGACAAATATCAATAATTATCACAAATATAGCAGCATCAATAAAATTTCATATTTAACAATTATTATATATGAAATTCTCCTGGAAAAGAAACCCATAACAATAATCAAATAAAAGAAAAAATCAATAATCAAATAAAAGAAGTTTAACATGCATCATACAGAGATATTTTATTACTATAACTATGTATTAGGATATTTCTAAACCAAGCAATGGTGGCTCACACCTGTAATCTTAGCTACTCAGGAGGCAGAGATCAGGAGGATTGTGGTTCAAAGCCAGCCCAGGCAAACAGTTCATGAGACCCTATCAAAAAATCACATCACAAAAAAATGGCTGGTGGAGTGGCTCAAGGTGTAGGCCCAGAGTTCAAACCCCAGAACTGTATATATATTTCTACACATTTTAGCAACCTCATAGTTAACAATGCCCATTTTGCAAAAAAATGTCAGAAAGCAATTATATTTGGAACCAAAAGGATATAAACCATAAAAATATATCTATAACAAGCAATGATATTAAAATAATAGTAAACTCTCCCAACAGAGAAAAGCTCAAGACCTGACGGATTCACAGCCAAATTCTGTAAGATCTTTAAAGAACTAACACCAGTACTCCTCAAGCTTTTCCATGAAATAGAAATAGAAAGAAAATCGGCATACATATTCTATTTCACTCATTTCAAAACTGGACAAGGACACAATTTTAAAAGAGAATTATAGACCAGTATCTTTAATGAACACAGATGCAAAAATTCTCAGTAAAAACCTTGCAAACTAAATTGAACTGGCATCACTAGCAGAGTGGCTCAAGTGGTAGAGTGCCTGCCTAGCAAGTGGAAAACCCTGAGTTCAAACCCCAGTACTGCCAAGAAAAGAACAAATTAAACAACACATCAAAAAGATCATATACCATGATGCAAGGATGAAACAATGGTTCAACAAACTCAAATCAGTAAATGTAATACGCATATGAACAGAATTAAGGACAAAAATTATATGATCACCTAACTGATGCAAAAAAAAAACTCACAAAATTCAACATCCTTTTATGACAAAAGCTCTAAAGAAACTAAGAATAGAAGGACTGAACTTCAACATAATAAACACTATATATGACAATCTTATAATCAACATCATTTTAAACTGAAAAAAACTGAAGGCATGTCCCTCTAAAGTTAGGACTGAGACAAGGGTGTTCACTCTCCCCTCTCTTTTTCCAATACAGTAGTAGAATTTCTATCCAGAACAGTAAGGCAGGAGAAAGAAATAAAAGGGATTCAAATAGTAAAAGTCAAAATATCTCTATTTGCAGATGATATGATCTTAACCTAACAGACCCTAAAAACTCTATTAAAAATCTCTTAAATTTCATAAACACATTCAGCAAATTAGCAGGATACAAACTCAATATACACGAACCAGTATCTTTTCTAAGTACCAGCAGTGAACAGACTAAGAAATCAGGAAAACAATACCATTCACAATAGCCTCAAAAAATAAAATACTTAGGAAGTAAGCCAGCATACAATAAATATACCAGTACACCCATGTTTATTGAAGCACTATTCATAATATTCAAGCTATGCAATCAGCCTAGGTGCCTATCAACCAATGAGTGGATAAAGCAAATGTAGTACATATACATAATGGAGTATTATTTGCCCATAAAGAAGAAGGAAATTATGTTGTTTGGAGGAAAATGGATGGAATTGGAAATGATCATGTTAATTGAAATAACCAGATTCTGAAAGCCAAATACTACATATTTTCTTTCATATGCAAATAATAGACCTAAAATAAAATATATTAGATGAATGTAAAAGGTAAACTTATTTGGGGTAGGAAACAGTGGAGGGGAGGTCAAAAGAAGAGGAGGAGGATTGGTTGAAAATGATCAAAATATAGTAGAGGGATACATAAAAATAGCAAAATGAAACCTATTTAAAACTGTGAACAAAAAGAGAGTTGGAGTATAAGAAAGAGTAATAGAGGGGGTGAATATGATCAATGTACATTATGTACATATACAGGTATATCACAATGAAACCCCTTCATACCTTTAATATACACAAATAAAAAGGAAGTTTAAGATACATGAAAAAATAAGGCAAATTTCTCATCCAAAAGTTCATAACTCTCTAGTAACTGACTCAAAAGATATTGAAGTAGATGAAATGCCAGATAAACACTGCAAATACTGAAATGTATAAAGATCAATGACTTCCAAAAGAAATGGAGAAACAATTGAGGAAAATAAAGAAGATGATGCAACTCAAGTGGAAGAGTGCTCAAGTGGAAGTGTGAGGCCCTGAGTTCAAACCCCAGTACCACGAAAAACAAGAAGGCAATGCAGGATATGAATGAGAACCTCTCCCAAATCTTGGGGAGATATGGCCATCCAGGTACAGGAGGCACTTACCACTTCAAATACATATGATCAGAACATTATCTCTGTACATCATCATATTCTTAAACTGCTAAGTATGGGAATGGAGAAAGAATACTGAAAGCTGCAAGAGAGAAGCAACAGATTACATAAAGTCAAACCGATTTGAATAATAGCAGATTTCTCAGCAGAAACTCTAAAGGCCAGGATGATATATTTCAAGCCCTGAGAGAAAATATCTGTCAGATTAGATTACAATAACTAGCAAAGTTATCCCTCAAAATCAAGAGAGAAATAAAGAGCTTCCAAGATAAGAATAAACTAAAGCCAGCACTTTACAACTAAGCCAGCACTGCAGAAGATACTTAAAGGAATCCTACACACTGAAAAATGAGAAATGTAGTTATAACAGTTCAGGAAAGAACAAATCTTGGGAATCAAACATCATAAATTTAGTACACCGTCAGACCTCTAAGATGAGTAAGGAAGAAAGTAAAGAACACAAAGTATTCAAAACAAAAACCAAAAAAACCAGAAATTAGTACATACCTTTAAGCAATAAATATAATATAATATTCAATATAAATTATCTCAGTTTCTCAACCAGAATAGGCAATGGCTGATTTGATTAAAAAGCAAGACCCAACTCTTTGCATGCTACAAGCAATATACCTCACTAGCAAAGACATACATGAAAAGTGAAAGAATGGAAAATGAAATTCCAAAGAAATGGAATCCAAAATCAAACAAATGTAGCTCTGCTTAGGGCAAAACTAGTTGGAAGCAATGAAGAAAATCACTACATATTGATGAAGGCAACAATCTATAAAGAAGATATAACTATTGCAAATACAGTAGCACAGGACATCAGTGAAAATAATTTCATAAAATAAGCACTACTGGATAGAGAAGCCCCAATATAACAACTTCAATTTCCACTTTTCACCAATAAATAGGCCACTGAGACAAAAAATCAATTATATATATATTGTATACTACATACTATATACTATATATACTATACATTCTATAGATCAAATGGACTTAACAGATAACTACAGAACACACATTTCTCAACAGATCATGGAACTTTCCCTAACACAGATATTTTAAGCCATAAAGCAGACCTTAACAAGCATAAAATATTAAATCAATTTCTTGAATATTATTAGATCATAATGGAATGGGACTGTAAATCATCGCAAGAGAAACTACAAAACACATGGAGATTGCACAGTACACTTTTTAAATATCAAGTCATATTTTGTTAGCATATATTAATTGTACAAAATAACAGATTTCATTATGGCCATTTTCATGCATGTATATAATGACTTCTCAGCAAAGAACTAGATATACTTCCCAGCCTCCCCTGCAGGGAGGTATGCCAACGTGGGTCAGAATATTAGGGAAGGCTACTTGTAGCACTTTCATGAGAGGTCCAATTAAACCTGCACATCTTGTCTACTGCCTGCTTAATATAGATGAGCATGATAAACCATAAAAGTCAATGTTGAAGATGGCGAGCAAAAGACAGCAAGAGTCTGGGCCCTTACAGTGTCACTCAGAGGAGAGTTAATTGCCTACCAACAACAGCTGTTTTGAATTTTATCTGATAAAAAATATAGAAGGACATATATATGTATCTATTTATACACACACATATATATTCATATATATATTTCTAATATCTTAATCCACTGACATTTAGCATTATCTGTTACAAGAGCTAGAATTGTTCTAATAAAGCAAACAATACAAGGTTCCATTGACTAAATATATTATTATGCATATATTTTCTGAAGATCTGAAAGTGGGCTGTAATTGGAACATTTCTGGGACATTGTTAGTCTTTTTAATCACACTAAATTGTGATATGACCTTGAACAAGTTACTTAACCTTTCTGGCCTAGATAAGCAATTAGTTGCTTTTCCTTTCTAAAATCCTACAATTCCATTATGCTTCACTTTTTAAGTGATGGTTCGCTTCAAAAAATAAAGCTGTGTCAGGTTAGACTTGTCATCATACAATTCCTCCAGCTCTTAAAAATGAAGTTTGAATCTCTATTATATACTGTTGTATGTATATATTATTGTCACATCATTCATATTTTTTCATATGTACCTTTTACTGGTCATCTTCAATAAGGTGGAAGGTCTGTGGCATCATAGAATATACTTTATTCATCTTCATCCCTTCAATGCAGTATACTGCACGACACATATAGGTATGGAATATCTAGGAATGAGTGAGACTGGAACAGATGTTATAAACTTTCCAAAGGTTCAAATCAAAACAGTAAGATCGTATAATGGGAAGAGATGTCTCTAAGAATTGAGATAGACAGAAAGGGAGGTGGTGTCGTTGACTTTATTTGATGCAAGATGGGCATTAATTGTCCTGGCTTTTGGCAATGTGTTCTAGAAGGAAAGACTATGGGTGAGAATTGAAGTTGATACACATTTCCTTGAAAATAGCATCATTGATATATTGATTCCATTCAATTGCTTTCTTTGCAATGAAATTATCAAAGGTGCTGCCATTTGCAGAAATTTCATACCCTATTGATGCTGATGAAGGGCAAGAAAGAAAAGACTTTAAGAAACAGAATTCAAAAAATCTTCATATTTCTCCAACTCTCACTTTTTTTCAGTTGATTAGTTCCAACTAATAAGCCAGAGATGTGGATAAAAGGAATGTGTAATCAAATATGTATTTCATCCTCTCGGTTCTCTTCCTGTAAGAACATGTCAATTTCCTTGTCTCTGCTATCCTCCTGATCTACATGATTCTTGCCACAAACAGTACATTTATTTTGATCTGATTCTT
Organism: Castor canadensis; assembly: GCF_047511655.1. Lineage (NCBI taxonomy): Eukaryota > Metazoa > Chordata > Mammalia > Rodentia > Castoridae > Castor > Castor canadensis. The sequence goes on along the minus strand of NC_133400.1, from coordinate 50,537,186 downwards.
ACCTCAACTCACCCATTTACTTCCTGTTCAGCCATCTGTCTGTCATAGAACTGACATTAATCTCTACCACCATACCCAAGATGGCAACCTACTTCCTCTCAGGAAGTAGAAACATCTCATAGGTAGTCTGTGCAACTCAGATCTTCTTTGTGACTACAGGAATTGCTGAGTGTACCCTTTCCATTCTCATGTCCTTTGATGTGATCATCTGCAACCCTCTGAGATATGCCATCATCATGAGCCAGATGGTCTGTTTGCAGACAACTCCCATCTCCTGGGCTGGAAGTGCTTTTACATCACTCATGCACATGGCTGATGTCATACATTACTCCATCCATCTCTGGTTCCACAGAAATTTCTCATTTCCTTTGTGAGGTTATGGCCATCCTGGAGTTGGACTGTGAGGCTATCTCTGCTTATGAGAAGCCCGTTGTGACAAGCATTGTGGTCCCTATTCCCCTGTTCTTCATCCTGACCCCATATACTCTCATCTTCCTTGTTGTTTTCTGCATGAACTCCCCCAAGGATAGGAAAAAAGCCCTGGATGCCTCCTATTCCTACCACCTGACTGTGGGAGCCTCTGCTTTGTTCCAGTCATGGTGGTCTACATTTGTTCTGCTTCTTAGTACAGTCTAAGCTAGACCAGGTTCTAATTTGTGCTTGGTACTATCCTCACTCCTGGGATGAACTCCCTCAACTACAGTCTGAGGAGCAGAAGGTGGTAGGTATTCTGAAAAATGTGTTGGGTTGTTGACTAAGCCGAAATTAAACCACAAATATTATGATGGATATTAATCACTAGCTCTATTCCACTTTGATCAACTCTACTTAGATGCCATTTGCAGGTAAATGGATGGAACTGGAGATTGTCATTCATGTTAAGCAAAATAAGCCAAGTTCAGGAGAACAAATATTGTTTGTTTTCTCATATGGAGAAGTTAGTCCTAATACGTGTGTGTATGTATGTATGTGTATGTACAAGATTGTGGGACTGTCTGGAGAGGCAAAGGGGAGGAGATGAGAAGGAAAGACGATGATGGGGGTGAATAATATTGAAGTACAATGTGTCTAAGTGTAAAATGGCATAAAACCCACTAAAACTGTTAAAATGGTGGGAATGGAGAAAAGAAAGATAGGTAATCTGATCAAAGTATAATATATGCATATGTGAAATACCATGGTGAAACCCCTTTGTACAATTAATACACACTAATAAAAAGTAAAAAGAGAAGGGAGAAAGAAAAAAGGAAGGAAGGAAGGGGCCTGTGGTTGGGCCCTAAATAAAATGATGGTAGGAGACAAGATTAATTCTAAGGTCTTTTATAAACTTAAACAAAAACAAATTTGACTATTTTACTTATAAGTACTGTTATTTTTAAATACTGTTCTAAATAATGTTAAATTTTTACTTTATGAAAATTTTCCCATTACCCAAAAAGATATATATTAAGATTTTTTATAGTTTTCATTCATGAATTTTAAAACTTCACGTTTATATTAGACATGATGATTACCTGCATAGTTAAACCACTAGAGGCATTTTAATATCTTTTATGTCCCTATTGCCTTTCAGCTATTTAGTATTAAAAGCATTCACATTTCAGAGGAAAATAGAGTGTGTGGATATAGCTGAATCTATAAATGTAGAAACATTACTGTCCTAACATCTGACAGTATAAGCTTAAACAGACTGCAACTGAATCTAAGGAATTTAATAAATCACTAGTATATCCATAATATTTTAATTAATTTTATTGGGTCACTGAGTTAGCAGAATGTAAAAATATTTAGACAATCATCTAAAAGTCAAAACAGAAAGTTAAGAATAAGAAATCTACCTCAGCTAAGAAAGTATATTAAGTCATCACCCAATCCCCAGAGGAGAACAAGGTGATTACTCTTAAGTCCAAAAATATTGGGGATTGTATGGAAGAAATTTTTGATATACAAAAAGTAAATTTTTAAGATAGTCTTCATGTAAATGACTCATGTAAATTATCTGTTCAAGGAAGATGTGCCAATTGAGATATACAGAGGTTTGGGGATAAGCATAGACCCAGGATCTCTTTTGTGAAAACTGAGTGGATTAATGTAAGGACATGTGCTGGATCCTGTGATACTCTGCTCATATATTATCTGTTACATTTGAACATTTCAATTTGCTGAAACAAAAGCCAAATATCTTGTTAGTCAGTTATATTTTCAATATAATCAATTCTTACTGAATTGAACAAGAGAGGAAGTAGTTTATAAATGCCCCCATCTAGCACATTAAAATACACTTAAGGAGCTAAGCTGGTATTCTGCTTCAATTTGTTTCACAGGAAGTTGTATTAATCAGCTTTCCATTACTGTAACAAAATACCTGAGATAATCAACTTTAAAAGAAGTTTTATTTAGAACATAGTTTCAGAGATTTCAGCCCATGGTAAGTTGGCCTTACTTCTTTTCAGCCTATGGTGAGGCAGAACTTCATGACAGGTTGGTTGTGGTGGCATAAATCATCAAACTCACTGTGGCTGGGAAGCAGAGAAAGACAGGAAGAAGAGACTGGTGTACCACACTACCCTTTGAGGGCATGCCTCCAATGACCTAAAACCTCCATGCAGGCCCCACATATAAAGTTTCTACCATCTGCCAATAGCACCAACCTGGGGACTAATCCTTCAGTGCGGTAGTACCATGGTTCAGGTACCTCAAGTCTCATTTAACTACCTAAAGTACTGTGTACCATCCCAATGAACAGCATGGAAGAACTATCTTCACAACTGGGGTGGAACTTGATTGAGACATGATTTTTAAAAGGAAGTAAGAGATGGCAGCTAGAGGGAGGAAGCAGAAAGCATGCCTCCTATAGTAAAATCTTGGAGAGATGCTGGAGACACACCTTGCAGGCAAAACCACTGAGAAGAGGCAAAACTTTGACCCCTCCACACCTCCAGCTGGCACAGAGCATCTCCACTTCACATTAAAGGGAGAAACCAGGAGGGCCCCTGGGCCGCCAGTCACCCGCGCCCAGCTGGCTTGGGAAGACGCAGACAGGGTGAGCTTAGCAGTGCTGCGGTACTCCCATAGACAACCCTGAGCCAGAGCAGCATATCCCCCTGGACAAATTGACCTCCACCTGGGGAAAAAAGAGAAACTGAGTAATAAGCACTAAGAACAATAAAGACACATGGGAAAGAGGGTGGAGCACACTGAGCGCCAAAGATTGGGGGAAGGGAATCCTTCCCGGAATTGTAAATAAACAAGCTGGGCCAGCAGGAGCAGGGGCGCACGCCCAGTAATCAGGAACGGGAAAGCTTGTGAGAGTGGCTGAGGGAGGAAAACTCCAAGGAGAGGGGGGAAGACCCACTTCCCATGTGAGCTGTAAATAAACAGGGCGGCTGGCAGGAGCAGCAGCACCACCCAGTAATCAGGAGCAGAAAAACTTGTAAAAGTGGCAGTGGGAGGAAAACTCCACAGGAGAGGGGGGAAGACCCAATTCCCATGTGAGCTGTAAACAAACACGCAGGCCAGAGAAAGCGGGTGCAGTGTCACCTCCCCCAGTGTGCCTGGAAAGGGGAAAGCTTGTAGCAGAGGCTTGTGCACAGGAGAACTCTGAGTAAACAAAGCATGCAGGGCCATGTGAGTGTTAAGCTCACCCAAGAGATCTGTATAAATAATGCCTCCAGAAACAGCAGGCTGACAGCAGCAGGCAGGCAAGCCACAGCTGCAGATAGCCATTCACAGAACTGTCTCCAGACTCTTTTTTTCTCTCTCCCTACCTTTGATGAGAACACAACCGAACGACACCTGCATGCTGAAAAACTTACTGAAACTGTATTGCATTTGAACTTGGGACACTTTGTGGGGTTTTGTGTGTGTGTGTGTGCAATTTTGTACTACTTTATGCATCCCCTTTGATGAGACAACTACAGAACAACATCTGAGGCACCATCTCCAGGATTGGAGACTGAGACGGATACCAAAATTATTAAGACTGAAAATTCATTGCATTTGAACTTGGAGGTTTTATTTTTTATTTTCTATTTTTCATTTTGTTTTATTTTATTTATATATATTTATTTCTTTCATTTACTTACTTTTATTCTTATCTTATTCTTTTTATTTCTTATTTTCAATCCTCTCTGTCTCTCTAATGCCTGTTCAACTTACTGTTGATTAGTACACTAATGCTCCCTGTTTATACCTCTGAAACTTTTTTGTTTGATTCCTTGTTTTGTTTTGTCCTACTTGTCTGTTTTTCCCTTTTCTTTAACTTCTTGCTTTCCATCTCCTCTCACCCTTCCATTCTAAATATTACCATGGTTATTATTACAAGCTAGAAAATACTTAATTGCACACAGTACAGGGACAGTAACAACACCAAAGACAATGATGGGAAGACAGAAAAAACAGGGAAATCAGTTTCCCCACAGCAAAAAATTAGTACAGAAAACAGAGGGGAATGAAGAAAACAGATATTCAGATCGAGACTCCAACAAAATGAAGATAAACTATACCAAGGAACCCAATGAAGCCCACAAGAATAATTTAAAAGAAGACATACTACAGGTACTCATTGAGAATTTTATAGAGATGATACTGGATATGGTCAACCAAAATGTACAGGAGACACTCAAGAAATTCCAAGACAACAAAAATAGAGAATTTGAAAAATCAAAAGAAGAAATAAAGGAAACCATAGAAGCACTGTATAAACACCAAAGTGAAACAGAGAACATGATTAATAAACAGATAAATGAACTCAGGACAAAAATAGACAACATTAAAGAGAAAACCACAAAGGATATGGAAAACCTCAGAAAAAAGAATGAAACAGAACTGCAAAACAAAACGGAAGGCCAATCCAGCAGAATAGAACAAACAGAAGACAGAATCGCAGAACCTGAAGATGAAATTGTAATTAATGAAAAAACCGAAGAACTATTAATTAAACAACTCAAGACCTGTGAAAAGAAAATGCAAGAACTCACTGACTCCATCAAAAGACCAAACTTGAGAATCATGGGCATCCAAGAAGGAGAAGAGGTGCAAGCGAAGGGAATGTGTAATATATTCAACAAAACAATAACAGAAAATTTCCCAAATCTAGAGAAAGATATTCCCATACAGATGCAAGAGGCCTCGAGGACACCAAACAGACCAGATCAAAATAGAACTAACCCATGACATATCATCATTAAAACAACAAGTTCAGAAACTAGAAAAAGAATATTGAAGGCTGTAAGAGAGAAAAAACAAATAACATACAAAGGTAAACCAATCAAAAACACAGCAGACTTCTCAACAGAAACATTAAAAGCAAGAAGAGTGTGGGGTGAGATCTTCCAGGCACTGAATGAAAATAAGTTCAATGCCAGGATACTCTACCCAGCAAAACTATCACTCAAAATAGATGGAGCAATAAAAGTCTTCCATGATAAGTAGAAACTAAAACAACATGTGACCACAAAGCCAGCACTACAAAAGATCTTCAAGGGATTCTGCACACAGAAAGTGAAACCCAATTTAACCATGAAAGGGCAGGCAGCACCAAACTACAGGAAAAGAAAAAGCAAGAAAGTAGAGAGTAACCTCAACTTAGGTACACACAATCAAACCTTCAAACAACTAAGACAACTAAATGACAGGAATCACCACATACCTATCAGTACTAACACTTAATGTTAATGGACTTAATTCACCCATCAAAAGGCACTGCTTGATGAAATGGATTAAAAAGGAAGATCCAGCAATTTGTTGCTTACAGGAGACCCACCTCACTGAGAAATAAGCATAGGCTTAGGATGAAAGGCTGGAAGAAGACTTACCAAGCCAATAGCCCCCGAAAACAGGCAGTAGCAATACTTATCTCTGACAAAGTAGACTTCAAACCTACATAGATCAAACAAGATAAAGAAGGACATTCCATACTAATAAAAGGGGAAATAGACCAAAAGGAAATAATAATTATCAACCTGTATGCACCCAATGTCAACGCACCCAATTTCATCAAACATACCCTGAAAGACCTAAAAGCATATATTAATGCCAACGCACTGGTTGTGGGAGACTTTAACACCCCATTATCAATAGATAGGTCATCCAAACAAAAAATCAATAAAAAATCCAAGATCTAAAATATACAATAGATCAAAAATGGACCTACTTGATGTCTACAGAACATTTCATCCAACATCTACACAATATACATTCTTCTCAGCAGACCATGGAACCTTCTCCAAAATAGATCATATCCTAGGGCACAAAGCAAGCCTCAGCAAATATAAGAAAATAGAAATTATACCATGCATACTATCTGATCACAGTGCAGTAAAAGTAGAACTCAACAACAAAAGTAAAGACAAAAACCATGCAAACAGCTGGAAATTAAATAACTCATTACTTAATGAACAATGGATCACTGATGAAATAAAAGAGGAAATTAAAAAGTTCCTGGAAGTCAATGAAAATGAAAACACAACCTATTGGAACCTATGGGACACAGCAAAGGCAGTCCTGAGAGGAAAGTTTATAGCCATGAATGCATACATTAAAAAGACTGAAAGATCCCAAATCAATGACCTAATGATACATCTCAAACTCCTAGAAAAACAAGAACAAGCAAATCCCAAAACAAATAGAAGGAGAGAAATAATAAAAATAAGAGCTGAAATCAATGAAATAGAAACCAAAAAAAAATCATACAAAGAATTAATGAAACAGAAAGTTGGTTCTTTGAAAAAATAAACAAGATCAATAGACCCCTGGCAAACCTGACTAAAATGAGGAGAGAAAAAACCCAAACTAGTATAATCAGGAATGCAAAAGGGGAGATAACAACAAACACCATGGAAGTCCAGGAAATCATCAGAGACTACTTTGAGAACCTATATTCAAATAAATTTGAAAATCTTAAAGAAATAGACAGATTTCTAGATACATATAATCATCCAAAACTGAACCAAGAGGAAATTAATCACCTGAATAGACCTATAACACAAAATGAAATTGAAGCAGAAATCAAGAATATCTCAAGAAAGTCCAGGACCTGATGGATTCTCTGCTGAATTCTGTCAGACCTTTAAAGAAGAACTGATACCAACCCTCCTTAAACTGTTCCACGAAATAGAAAGGGAAGGAAAACTGCCAAACACATTTTATGAAGCCACTATTACACTTATCCCAAAACCAGGAAAAGACACCTCCAAAAAGGATAACTATAAGCCAATCTCCTTAATGAACATTGATGCAAAAATCCTCAACAAAATAATGGCAAACCAAATTCAGCAACACATCAAAAAGATTATTCACCACAACCAAGCAGGCTTAATCCCAGGAATGCAGGGGTGGTTCAACATATGAAAATCAATAAATGTAAAAAACCACATTAACAGAAGCAAAGACAAAAACCACTTGATCATCTCAATAGATGCAGAAAAGCCTTTGATAAGATCCAACACCATTTCATGATAAAAGCTCTAAGAAAACTAGGAATAGAAGGAAAGTACCTCAACATTATAAAAGCTACATATGACAAACCTACAGCCAGCATTATACTTAATGGAGAAAAACTGAAACCATTCCCTCTAAAATCAGGAACCAGACAAGGATGCCCACTATCTCCACTCCTATTCAACATTTTACTGGAATTCCTAGCCAGAGCAATTAGGCAAAAAGAAGGAATAAAAGGAATACAAATATGTAAAGAAACTGTCAAAATATCCCTATTTGCAGACGACATGATCCTGTATCTTAAAGACCCAAAAAACACTACTCAGAAGCTTCTAGACATCATCAATAGCTACAGCAAGGTAGCAGGATATAAAATCAACATAGAAAAATCATTAGCATTTCTATACACTAACAATGAGCAAACTGAAAAAGAATATATGAAAACAATTCCATTTACAATAGCCTCAAATAAATCAAATACCTAGGTGTAAACCTAACAAAAGATATGAATGACCTCTACAAGGAAAACTATAAACTTTTGAAGAAAGAGATTGAGGAAGACTATAGAAAGTGGAGAGATCTCCCATGCTCATGGATTGGTAGAATCAACATAGTAAAAATGTCTATACTCCCAAAAGTAATCTACATGTTTAATGCAATTCCCATCAAAATTCCAATGACATTCATTAAAGAGATTGAAAAATCTACTGTTAAATTTATATGCAAACACAAGAGGCCACGAATAGCCAAGGCAATACTCAGTCAAAAGAACAATGCTGGAGGTATCACAATACCTGACTTCAAACTATATTACAAAGCAATAATAATAAAAACAGCATGGTACTGGCACAAAAACAGACATGAAGACCAGTGGAACAGAATAGAGGACCCAGATATGAAGCCACACAACTATAACTAACTTGTCTTTGATAAAGGAACTAAAAATATACGATGGAGAAATAGCAGCCTCTTCAACAAAAACTGCTGGGAAAACTGGTTAGCAGTCTGCAACAAACTGAAACTAGATCCATGTATTTCACCCTATACCAGTATTAGCTCAAAATGGATCAAGGATCTTTATATCAGACCACAAACTCTAAGTTGATACAGGAAAGAGTAGAAAATACTCTGGAGTTAGCAGGTATAGGTAAGAACTTTCTCAACGAAACCCCAGCAGCACAGCAACTAAGAGATAGCATAGATAAATGGGACCTCATAAAACTAAAAAGCTTCTGCTCATCAAAAGAAATGGTCTCTAAACTGAAGAGAACACCCACAGAGTGGGAGAAAATATTTGCCAGCTACACGTCAGACAAAGGACTGATAACCAGAATATATAGCGAACTTAAAAAACTAAATTCTCCCAAAATTAATGAACCAATAAAGAAATGGGCAAGTAAACTAAACAGAACTTTCTCAAAAGAAGAAATTCAAATGGCCAAAAAACACATGAAAAAATGCTCACCATCTCTAGCAATAAAGGAAATGCAAATTAAAACCACACTAAGATTCCACCTCACCCGTTAGAATAGCCATTAATAGCAACACCACCAACAGGTGTTGGCGAGGATGCGGGGAAAAAGGAACCCTCTTACACTGTTGGTGGGAATGTAAACTAGTACAACCACTCTGGAAAAAAATCTGGAGGCTACTTAAAAAGCTAAACACTGATCTACCATTTGATCCAGCAATGCCACTCTTGGGGATATACCCAAAAGACTGTGACACAGGTTACTCCAGAGGCACCTGCACACCCATGTTTATTGCGGCACTATTCACAATAGCCAAATTATGGAAACAGCCAAGATGCCCCACCACTGACGAATGGATCAAGAAAATGTGCTATCTATACACAATGGAATTTTATGCAGCCATGAAGAAGAACGAAATGTTATCATTCGCAGGTAAATGGATGGAATTGAAGAACATCATTCTGAGTGAGGTTAGCCTGGCCCAAAAGACCAAAAATCGTATGTTCTCCCTCATATGTGGACATTAGATCAAGGGCAAACACAACAAAGGGATTGGGCATTGAGCACATGATAAAAGTGAGAGCACACAAGGGAGAGTTGAGGATAGGTAAGACACCTAAAAAATTAGCTAGCATTTGTTGCTCTTAACGCAGAGATACTATAGGAGCTACCTTAAAAGCAACTGAGGCCAATAGGAAAAGGGGAGCAGGAACTAGAGAAAAGGTTAGATCAAAAAGAATTAACCTAGAAGGTAACACCCACGCACAGGAAATTAATGTGAGTCAACTCCCTGTATAGCTATCCTTATCTCAACCAGCAAAAACCCTTGTTCCTTCCTATTATTGCTTATACTCTGTCTTCAACAAAATTAGAGATAAGTGCAAAATAGTTTCTGCTGGGTATCGAGGGGGTAGGGGGGAGAGGGAGGGGGCGGAGTGGGTGGTAAGGGAGGGGTAGGGGCAGGGTGGAGAAATGACCCAAGCCTTGTATGCACATATGTATAATAAAACAATAAAAAAAAGAAAATGTGTTGATATATATATATACAATTCAACCTTTTAAAAAATCCTGTCCTTGGCTGGGAGCATAGCTCAAGTGGTAGAGTGCCTGCATCCCAAGTGTGGAGCCTTGAGTTCAAACTCCAGATACCACCAAAAAAAATAAAAATCCTGTCCTGTGCTACAGCATGGATGAATATTCAGTACACTATGCTGAGAAGTAAGCAGCAGCAAAAAGAAAAATACTGTATGCTTCCACTTATATCTATCTAAAATAAACAAGGTGGAAAATAAAGTGATGGTTGCCAATGACTGAGAGTCAGGGAAATGGGGAAGGGGATCAGTAAAGCTTGTTGAAGATGAAAATTTTCTAGAGATCTACTACACATGGTGTGACTACACGACAGAACTCTGTACTGAAAAATGATTAAGATGGCAAATTCTGTTGTTTTTTAACCACAACTTTTAAAAGGAGCAAAATGTTTGCCCACAAAGCTTAAAGCCTTATAGACAAATTACTTTGTTTTGAAGAGTTTCAGTTCTATCCAGACTTCTAGAATCTGCCATCAATTTACATTAACTTTTTCAGTTGTTTCTTAATTTACTAGCAACTAGAAAGTTAAAATGCCCTCAGAATAACTGGGACAATTTTCATATCTTTTATGTTAAAAGAATCATTGATGGCTCTACAGTGGATAAGAAAGAAGAGAAAAACAATATGTTTACTATTTTCCCACTTATATAGCTGGTGATTGCCCATAGTTTTCTTTTGTGCCTGTAAGTCTGCCTTAGAGGATATGACAACAAGGAATATCATATGGCCTTGACAGCCAGCTGTAAGGGTTTGTTGTCATCCACACAGACTTCTACTGAATTTGTTTTGACTTCAGTCAAGATATGCACATGATCCTACATCCATTAAAACCTTAAATTATTCATCTGTCACAGTGACAATATTTCATTTAACCCATAAGAAAAGTGACAATTGGCCACTCTGCACCTTCTAGAAGCTTTACAGACTGTTTCCACAACCATTTTGATTCATTCACTTGGGCTATCAGTAATGTTAAGTACCTGGAAAGTATCTACTAATACTGATCATCATGATGCAGAAGAAAACTGAACAGTAAAATCTGTTCAACAGACTTCTTGATATGAAATATTTTTGAGTGGCCAGATTAGATTTCTAAAGACAGAAATTGTGCATCAATGTGTGACCATTTCTCTAAGATCCATTTTATTTCAAAATTACAAAAGGCTTCCAATTGTACAATAGCTCCCTTTACCCATCTCCACAGATGCATATATTTTGTATGATCAACATACTATTATCAAAGCTAGGAAATTAATATTTATAAAATACCATAATCTGTACTATATTCAAGTTTCATCAGTCATCCCATAAATGTCCAATACTTTTTGGTGAATCTGGGGCTAGTATCACACATTAGATTTTGTCATACCTCCTTGGTCTCATTTACTCTTAGATAGTTGTCTTGTTGTCTTTCGTGCCCTTAACACTTTCAAAGGATATTAACAGTTGTTTTGCAGCTGTCTCTCAATTTGGACTTGTCTGTTTCCTCATGATTTAGAATTCAGGTTGGGCATGCTGGGCCAGAATACTACAACAGACCATACTGGGTGGGGTAAAAGATAGATGATGTCAATGCCTGAAGTGGTACTAATTTTGAGTACTTGATTAAAGTGGTATCTGCCTGATTTCTCCATTGAGGAGTTACTGGGTTTGTTTGGTTTTTTTTTTTCATTTGAAACTTTTGAGTATCTTGTGAAGCGTTACTTCGCCTACTAAATACAGCATCCACTAATGTTCTTACCTACAAAACTACACTCCGGTGTTTCCCAAATAATGGTTTTATTCCATCCTTCTTTCTACATTAGTTGGGATTTTATTATTACAGACTGAATATTTGCTTTACTCTATGGGTATAAACAATTTTTAAGATTTTGGACAAACATTATTAAATTACCTTATATTGTACAGATTTACACTATATGAGTTCACCTTCTTTCCATGTTTACATCAGTAGTAATTACCTGTAAATAACAAATGTATTTGTGGAAAAAGCGTTTCTAGTAATTGCTTTTCTTCGCATTTTATTCCACCAGAGTGTCCATTTCTTATCTCCAATAATTTTTTATACAACACTGCACATTTTCCTCTTGCCATCCATGTGTTTATGAGGTCTTTATTCTTCTCTGAGTACATTATTACAAATGTAGTAACATAAAAAATGTTTTCCTGATTTCTTTGCATTTTAATTTTGATAAATGTTAATTTTATAATTTTATAAAGTTAAATTGATGTGTTCCTTTTTTTAATTTGTGCTGTTTTTTAAACACTCTATCCCAAAGAGAAGATACACCCAGTTTTTTACATGTATTTCTTTTATTCTTCTAAAATATATCCCACAAGGTTTTCTAACCTAAAACTGCTTCCTTATTTCATTATATTATCCCTAAGTTCAAGAATTTATAAAGGTGGGATTTAAATCACTGGAGAAATAATACAACTTTTAAAAAATTATGATGACTGTCCATTTGGAGAAAAAAGGGTATCCCTACTTCATGCTATTTATAAAATTAGATTCTACACGGATATTTGTATATTACAAAAGTATATTTATCAAGAAAATTTGAGGGCTGGTGGAGTGGCTCAAGCGGTATGAGTGCCTGCTTAACAAGCATGAGGCCTTGAGTTCAAACTCCAGTGCCGCCAAAAAAAGAGAAAATATGAACTCTACAACTCTAGTCCTCTGAATAAATGCAAAGCAGACTATCTATCCCTGGACAGTGAAATAGCCTTGGACAAATATGAGATAAATAAAATTAAGAAACACTTCATCATTATTGTTATGATGTTCATATACTACTGCCTGTATCTTAGAATATAGATCATGGAATACAATGGTAAAATCTTCTGTTCATACAGGTTTTTCTTTGATTATCCTTATTAGGACTCAAATATACTACAAAGCAAGATTTTTATTTGAATTAATTTAAATAAATAACAGTATAAAAAACAGATTTGCAAACATTTGAGATTACTAACATAAATATTAACTAGTATTACATGTAGGCATAATAGGACACAATAAAAGAAGATCACTGTAATAGGGATAAGAGGAAATACAAAGACAAATCATCAGGGATTCAGGTCTTTTTTCCCAACACAAAACATAGGGTACTCTGACTGCTATATGTAATTACCTGTAAACACCTCATTATACCAAAACAAGCACATCTTATGACATCACCGAATATGGTACTCCCTGAAGCACTTGGCATGGACACCCTTCTGGCATTTCTCACAACGGGTGTTCGTTTGTGAGTGACAGAGGGCGCACCGGGTCCTCTTGTCCTGGTGGACAATCCAGTGCCCAATCATATCAAAGCGGCTCTCAGTTTCCAACCGTCTACCTCGCCTCCCTTGTGAGGATGTGTCAGCATTGCTCTCCAGATACACACAGGCGATATATCTCCGGAAAGCAAGGAGGTCCACCTGTGCATCTTGGCAGCAGATCCTGTGCAGCTGCCATGCATTGTTGAGGGCGGCATCAATGACATAGCCAATGAAGCTTGAGTACCACTTCATGCCCCGAATCTTCACCTTGTACTTCGCGATATTCTGGTCCATCCGCCCAACACCTCCCACCTTCTCCTGATACAGCTTCACCAATGATGGCTGGTAGACCTGAGTCCGTATTTTGGCTGCTCCCAAGTGACGGCTGGTTAGCCTCACGGGCTCTATGCCTACAGCATTGGAGCAGATGTTGACCACACTGCTATCATGCCAGCGGCACACAATGATTTCCTCACTCTCATCAACTTTATAATCAAATGAACCCCTCTTCATTTTTCTCAGTTCTTTGGGATCTTTGAGGGGACATCGCTCAGTTCTGTACTCACAAACAGTTCCTGTGGCCTTTACCCCCTTTTTCCTCAAAATAGACATCAGCTTGACACTTGTAAAGACCTTGTCAAAAAATATGTGGTATGGTAGAAAACCACGCTCCTGAAGTGCATCCACAAATTTTATTACCATGCTGCCTCCTAGATCCAAGCCCCTGTCTGGCTTGGTGAACAGTGTGCCCTGTGAGGGTTCAAACCAAACCAAGTAGCCTCTGCTAGTTGTCCCACACCAGATTTTGTAGCCGAGCCGTATGGGCTTCCCTGATTGCAGCTGCTTGGACCCCCTGTGACCAAAGTACTCACACATAGACTCACCAAAGCTGTAGAACTCTTCTAAGGGTGCATGTTTCTGGAAGTTGCAGTTCATCCGGATAATGAGAGGCCTGACCTTGGCAAACCTATCGCTTTCATCAAGTTCATTGTTATCTGCAAAATGCAGGTATGAGAAAATCAGTTCAAATCGGTCCCTTCTAATTGCATCAGCCACAAGATGGTGGTGTGAGTCAGGAGAGGTTTCCCAAAACATCCTTCTCCTTGGATAGGAGATATACCCACTTAAAATCAAAATGCCCAAAACACACTTCAATTCCTGGACTGTGAGACCCAGGTTGACGTTTTTCTGCCACGCATAACGGTTGGTTTCATTAACAATGAAATTAATTGTTCCTTCATCGAAAAACAATTCAAAGAGGCCTACAGGACTCAGTTCTTGGCTTTTGAGATCCTCAATATGAGGATCTGATGCTGTCCAGCTGCCAAAATCTGGTCGAATATCTCTTTTAGTCCAAATGCGCTGAGGTTCCACTGCTGACTTCTGCCTCTTCTTGGCTGGCTGCAGCTCCAAATCATCATTATCCTCCCCGGTGCCAGAGTCCTCAGACACAACCAAAGCATGCAGCACCCTACCAGGGAGCTGAGCACCTCGCTGGCCATCTTCATCACCTGAGTCCTCATCGGTGAAATCCCCTGCAGCATTATCAGGTGGTGCGATGAAAATCTCCTCCCTGTTGTTGCCGGACTCTTCCTCCTCTAGAGAATTCAGAACCTCAAGCAGCTTTGCAGACTTCATCTTTGAGCGGGCACCTCTCCCAACAGTGACACCTCTGCAATGACAGGAAACAATCAGGAAGAGGCGTCTCTGGAAAGTCAAAACTTCAGCAGAACAGAGATCCCACTAGGAAGTCCCTTAGCTCAAACAACTGCACAGACCTGGGTCCAACAGACACAGCACCAGATAGGTGAACTTTCCAGATATAGATGTTTTAATCTATAAGTGTTTTAATGATGATAGGTAGTCCAAAGAGGCATTATATACTCCGTTTCCCTCTTAAATAAAGAGCTCCACATACAGGAGTCCCTCTAGTGATCAATGAAGTTATCTCTATCATCACTTCAGATAGCAAAAACTGCCAACAGGAAATCTTGGTTAGCTGAACTGAAATCCACTGCTGTCTCCTTGGACTCAGTGGCCCCAGCAGCTCTGCTATTATGTTTGTCCTACCTTTCTCTTCTCTTCCTCTTATTTATCTGAAAAATAGAGCTTCCCTCACTTCCCAAATTCTTAAACTCTCTGTACTTAAACTCTTATTATCCAAATTCAAGCAAAGTCAGATTTTCAGATGACTTCCTCACTGATATCTTACAGCATGCTAATTGCAATTCAGGAGCTGAACAGATTTGGAAAACATGGAATCCCCTGCCATTCACACTCTTACCCTGTGGACATAGGAACCAAATGGATGGTGTGAAATACCTTTAGCACCAAGCACTGTCTAGAGGCTGGCAGAAGGAAAATTTCACTCCCAACATACACAGCCTTAGTTCTAACTAGGAGACACAGCAGATCAATAAATAAGGAGCTATCCAGGTAGAGGTGAGACTGCAAGTGCAATGAAGGAGTAGCGCTATGGGGTGTTATTTTAGATAGGTTTGTGAGGGAAGGCTCATAAGACAGGCCTAAAGGAGTGAGGGAGTTA
Source organism: Castor canadensis (assembly GCF_047511655.1). Taxonomy (NCBI): domain Eukaryota; kingdom Metazoa; phylum Chordata; class Mammalia; order Rodentia; family Castoridae; genus Castor; species Castor canadensis. The sequence continues at coordinate 50,521,370 of NC_133400.1, read as the reverse complement.
GCCCAGCAAACAGCTGGAGACAGGGTCTCCCAGGTTAAGAGAAAGAACCATAGGCACAAGGCCCTGAGGCTAAAGGTACAGTGAGGACAGGAGACAAAAGCAGAAGCAGAAGCAATGGGAACCAGGCCACACAGGGCTCCAGAGGTCCTGGCAAGGACTTCTGGTGGTATTCAGCTATCCTAGGAAGCCCCAGGAGGGATAGAACAGAACAGTGAGGAGCAAGATCCAGACTATAAAAACATCACTCCAACTGTGAGAATGGACTTGAGGAGAGAATGGGCATGAATGCCTCTGTTGCTGCAATGTATGCCTCTCCAGGGCCCTTGCTGACACCCAAGCCAACCTCTGGAGAAGTGAGGTTTTCACTCATCTAAGCTCTGTGTGGTCCAAAAAAACAGACCAGCTTGAAAAGAGAGGAAACCCAAAAACCTTCCTGTGAGCTTGAGCCTTGGATTGAGACAGGTTGTTGGGGGATAGCAAATCTCCACATCTTCCTTGCCCCAGCTTTACTCAGTTACAGGAATGGATCCAGGCATGCCAGACCAGGTTATCTACCACTCTTACTACTTGAGCTCCTTCTCACCCTAGACTCTCAAATACCTTCTGTAACAGGCTGTTCAAACTTTAGTCATAGGAAAGCTGGCAAGTACTGAGGTGGCCCCAGTGACAAGTCTGGTGTTTTTATTTTGAAGGATGAAAAAAGAATAATATGGGGTAGGAAGAAAAAGGTAAGGAAGAGCAATAGATGGGGTTAGACTGATTAAAGTATAATACATTTAGGGCTGGGATGTAGCTTGGTGGCACAGCGCTTGCCTAGCATGTGTGAGGCCCTGGGTTGGATCCCAGCACCAAAAAAGAAAAGACAAAAAAAAGTATAATACATTTATAGGTAAAATAACAAGGCAAAACCCCACTGAACAATGGACACTTCACAAGAAGAACAGGAATATAAAACAAGTCATGTTAAGGAGAGAGTACTAGTGGGAGGGAGAGGGTAAATGAAAAGGGTAAAGAAGGGTGAATATTGTTGATGTATTTCTACGTATTTATGAATATGGAACACTGAAACCTGTCAAAGTCATTTTAAGAAGTGGGGGCAAAGGAGAATAATAGAGGGGATGAACCAAACCAGGTATACTGTACACATATATGGAAATGTCAAAACAAAACCTCCTGTATGGCTGTTATATACTAATAATTTTTTAAAAAGAATGAAAAAAGTTAAGTCATAAAGTGTGTGCTTTATATTCAGCATACACACTGGTGCCACATGCCCACTTTGTACTACACACACTCCCCTGTCTGCCTCATCTCTTCTCCATTCTCCTCTTTTCTCCTCTCCCCTCTTCCTTTATGCTTTCTGAACACAAACTGTTTAGCAATGTCAGCAGGACTAAGGGCTTAAAACTGTCACTGACATGGTCTTTAAGAAACAGAGGAGTAAATACTTTCACAAACAGTACTCCTACCTTGAGGCCGAAGCCATGATGAAGTGGGAAGGTGAGGCTGTCTTTACTCAGGATCTAAGAATCTGTAAGACAATTGAAAATCAACTTTTTAATAAGTTAAGCAACAGAATCTTCTCTGCCATCTAAAGAGAAAATATCTCTAGCTTAAAACCTATCACCAGTGAAAAGGAAATGGATAGTATATACACAGGAGATGGTATCTACTCAACTGGCTAGAGGGAAAGGAATATGCTCCCCCATCTCACAACTCACACCAAAATACATTCTAAATCAGTGTGGTTCATTGTCAGAACTAATGACATTGGGGCTACATGGAGCTTTTGTTGGGGTGCAGATTCAGTTCTATGCATTATGGAATATTTAACATCATCCCTGGCTTCTCCCTAATTTGCCAGTAGAACACCTCACTCCCTGAAGTTGGTTAAAAAAAAAAAAAAAAAACAGACATTTCCAAGTGTTCCGTGGGGGCAAAATTCCAGATTGACAGTGGTTGAGCAATGCTGCCAATAGGAGTTTCTGTGATGATGGGAATATTCTGTATCAGAATTATCCAATATGGCAGGCATGAGCCACACAAGTATACTGAACACTTCAAATAGAGCCTGTGTGATGGAGAAACTGAGTTTTTTATTTTATTCATTCTTTTCTTTAATTTTTATTAGCATAAATTGTACAAAAGTATTTCATTGTGGTATTTACATACATGCATATAATATACTTTAATCAAATTCATCCCATCTCTATTACTCTTACCAAACTACAGTTTTCTTCTTGGTTTTGTTTGTTTGTTTGTTTGTTTGTTTTGGGCAGTACTGGTATTTGAACTCAGAGCCTCACACTTGCTAGGTAGGCACTGTCACTTGAGCAATGTGTTTAGACAAAAAAGCTGAGTTTTTAATTTTATGTTTAATTAATCTTAATTTAAATAGTTACATGTGGCTACTGTATTACACAATAATATTCTAAATATATTAAGAACTGTGAAAAGACAAAACTTTTAAACTTTTAAAGTATTAATGATGTCAAGAAAAGGAAAGCTTTTCTTGGAGAAAACAAAAATTTAAAGATGGATAAAATGAACTTCATCAAATTTCCAACAAATCTGTAGTAGGCAGCCTGTAAGATTACTCTCAAACTTCCCCACCCTCTTGGTATTCCTGCCTTTGTGTAATCCTTTCCCTTAAGCCAGTTGGACCTCGTGATCTACTTTTTTTTTTTTCCTGGTGCTTTCTCCACTGGTTCTTATGAGATATTCCTGTGTCGTGGCTTACTTCTAACAAACAGAATACGGTCTGATCTCAGAAGAGAATGGAGCTTCTATATTTCTGTTTCTCTCTTTCCCTCTTTCTTTTGAAAAAGAGAAAGCCAACTACTATTTTCTGAGTTGTCTTAGGGAAAGGCCCATGTGCCAAGAAACAGAGTGCAGTCACTAGCCAATAGCCAGAGGGAACTGAGGTCCTCAGTCCAACACTCCATTGAGAAACAAATCCTGAGGAACATTTCCCATGAGATGAGACTACAGACCCAAATGACTGCTTGACTGCAACCTTATAAGAGATTAATTTTTGTTTTTTGAGACAGGGTCTCACTATGTAGCTCAGGGTGGCCTGAAACTTGCTATGTAGCCAAGCTGGCCTCAAATGATTAATTCTCCTGCCTCATCTTCCTGAATGTTAGGATTACAGGATTGCACCAACACCTCTGGTTTCATGAGAAATTTTTTTTTATGGTAAGTGTATGTTTAGTTTTTTTAATTCATTTATTCACATGTGCATACATTGTTTGGGCCATGAGAAATTTTGAGCCATAAAAATTCAGCTTCCTGAGCCAGTGAAACTCTAGATGATAAATGTTTGTTGTTTCTAATTTGTGGCAAAATTTGTGATGCAGCAATAGGTAACTAATATAGCATACATACAACTAAGCACCCAAAACAAAAGCTACAACCTGTCAGAAGAGAGTCACAATGCAGATAATTAGAAAAGAACTTGTATCCAGAATATAAAAAGAATTCCTGCCCTAGTACAACAATAACATACTAAAAAGAAGAAAAACAATTCCTAAAAAACAATGAGAAAAAGACAAGCAACCCAATGAAAACAATGTACAAAAGATGTGAAACACAAATATGAGCCTAAATGGTCATTTAAAGAGAAATTAGAAAAATGCAAATTAAAATCATAATATCCATCCATCTTACAACCATTAAACTGATAGACATTCATGTTTGCTAATACCAAGGGTTGTGAGAAGTTTGAGAATTCAATAAGCAAACAGATCAGGAGTGCACTAATAATGCCTTTAGCCTCATCTCCCCCATCCACGAGGAGGAGGATGCTCAGTACATGTTCACCAGGCCAACCAACAGTTTTCAAACCACAAGTCCCACATGTAGAATAAACAGAAGACATAATGTGGCCAGGAAAGAAGAGAATTAAGTGTAGCCTGGTGTTCTACACATACTATAGTCCAAGTAATTTGCAAATAATTTGCATTAGCCCTTTTAGTGTATGTATGTATATGTGTGTATGTGTGTGTGGTTTATATATGTGTTTTAAATATACGTGTTTATATATACTTTTATATATACATAAAACAAGATACTTTATGCAGGCTGAATTTATAAATAAAAGAGGTTTATTTAACTCACAATTTTGGAGGTTCGGCCCTGATGAGAGCTCTCAGCTTTATCACATCATGTCAATACCAATGAATACCAATGAATGGTGGAAGCAAGTTAGGGAGCAAGTAATCATATCACAATACAGTGTCTGTGTGTGTGTGTGTGTGTGAGACAGAGAGAGAGAGAGAGAGAGAGAAAGAGAGAGAGAAGACAGATCATGCTTGCTCCTTTTAAAAAACCCTCTTGCAAGAACTAACTCAAAATCCTATAAGAATTATTTTAATCCATTCCAATGGCAAGGCCTCCAATGACACAAGAACCTTCCACTAAGCCCAACTCTTAAAAGTCCCACTATCTCAACATTGCTACACTATGACTAATTCACTATGACTAACTTTCTAACATATGGACCCTTGGGGGACAAACCACACACAGACCATACTTTCATGATGAAACTATTGTCCTGGTAATCTGCTTCTCAGTGGTTTTTGGATAGAGCCCTCAGGTCAACTCACAGACTCCCAATGCTCTCACAAGCAGATTTCAAACCCAACCTCTCCTATGGAGAGACCTTTCAGACTGCCAGAAAGTTCATCAAATTATCTACCCACCAATCCATAAAAATGAACTACACTCAGCAAACTTCAACTGACCCTTTTCAGGCAATTCTAACATTCTGAATACATAAGCACATCATTCTAGTTCCAGCACACCTCCTATGACTCCTTAGTTCCAGACATGATGATGTATGTTTCTTCTTCTTGTTGTTATTTCTACCTTATCTTCTCTCCAACTACCAACTTCTTAGCTAGTTCCTGTAGTTCTCTCTTGAGCTCCCTTCATCAGATACTAATAGTAGCTGGTATGCCCTTTGCAATGAACTGGCCTGGGTTCTGAAGACATAAAGGATAAAAGAACAGGCAGTTCCTGACATCAGTGAGCTCCACTGCTATGACCCCACCTCAAAGAGATACCAAATAATAAAAAAGAGTAGAAAATAGACTCCTCAAATGAGGTACCTGAATTCCATTTCCAAGAATATGCCAGACTACACACCCTTGACAACACTCTTGATGAAAACTGAAAGCTGGATAAAACTTAAAATGTATCATTGAAATGACAAGAAAATATGGAATCCAACTATATTAAAAATGAAACTAAATCTGGGAGCTCTAAAAAACAAGTGAGTCCTTTAGGTAGTTTTCACCCTACAGAATTCTCATGAACCCTGGTGACAGTATGCTTCCTATTCTGAGAACCACACAGAAGATTAAAAACTAGAAGAAACTAAGACAGGCCTACACCAAGGGCCTACCACAGGGTTATACCCAGGACACAATGAATGACATATACACCCATTGTGAAGAAGGGCTAGAAAGTAAATGTAATTGATTCCACTTTACCATTGTATAGAGGGGGGGGCGGATCTCCTAAGCATTTGTAACTATGAAGATTTACAAGGTTAATTCACACTGTCTAGTAGTTCCAATAACCTCAAGTGAAATTTTTAACTCAAAGTGGCCTTCATGGACTAGTACCTCCCTAGGGAATAGTAGAGACAGACAAAAATATAAGCCAAGAAATATAAGCCAAGCAAGAGTTCAAGCAACTTCACTGACAACAGTTTCAAAGATCATGAATTCAATAAGAAAAAAACAAAGTCACACCAAAAAACTCCACCAAAACTCCTAAACACCATAAACAGCTTCAGCCAATTAGAAGGATACAAAATGAATTAACAAAAATCAGAAGCCTTTCTGTATACCAACAATGAACAGACTGAGAAAGAATATAGGAAAATAATTCTACTTATAATAACCTCAAAAAAATAAAATACCTAGGAATAAACTTAACAGAGGATGTGAAAGACCTCTACAAGGAAAACTACAAACCACTAAGGAAAGAAATTGAAGACCACAGAAGATAGAAAGATCTCCCACACTCATGGATTGGTAGAATCAATATTGTGAAAATGGCTATATTACCAAAAGCAGTCTACACGTTCAATGCAATTCTCATCAAAATTCCAAAGACATTCGTCACAGATTGAAGAATCAACCCTAAAGTTCAGTGGGAAACACAAAAGACCATGAATAGCCAAGGCAATACTAAGCAAAAGGAGCAATGCCGAGGTATCACAATACCCATCTTCACACTATACTACAGAGCCATGGCAATAAAAACAGTATTATGCTGGCACAAAAACAGGTATGAAGACCAGTAGAACAAAATAGAAGACCAAGATATGAACCCATGCAGCTATGCCCACCTGATTTTGACAAAGTTGCCAAAAACATACCATGGAGAAAAGTCAGAGTCTTCAACAAATGTTGCTGGGAAAACTGGATATCTGCATGCAGAAAACCGAAACTAGATCCATGTCTTTCATCACGTACTAGTATCAACTCAAAGTGGATCAAGGACCTTAATATGAGGCCTGAAACGTTGAAGCTAGTGCAAGAAAGAGCAAGAAATACACTGGAATTAATAATAGGCATAGGCAACAACTTCCTCAGTAGAATTCAAACAGCTCAGCAACTAAGAAAAAGGACTGACAAATGGGACTACATGAAATTTAAAAGCTTCTGCACAAAAGAAACGGTTTCTAAATTGAAAAGGCTGCCCTCAGATTGGGAGAAAATCTTTGCCAGCTATATATTTGATAAGGGTTTAATAACCAGAATATATAAGGAGTTCAAAAAACTACACTCCCAAAAAAATAAATGACCCAATGGAGAAATAGGCAAATGAACTGAACACACTTTTTTCAAAGGAAGAAGTCCAAATGGCTAAAAAACACATGAAGAAATGCTCAACATCCCTGGCCAAAAAGGAAATACAAATCAAAACCATATTAAGATTCCACCTCACTCCTGTAAGAATGGCTACTATCAATAACACAAACAACAGCAAATGTTGGCGAGAATGTGGAGAAAAAGGAGAAAAAGGAACCCTCATACACTGCTGATGGGAATTTAAATTAGTACAACCACTATGGAAAACAGTATGGAGGTGCCTCAGAAAATTAAAAATAGATCTGCCACATGATTCAGCAATTCCACTCCTAGGGATAAACCTGAAGGAATGTAATTCAGGTTACAATAAAGGCACCTGCACACCCATGTTTATTGCAGCATTCTGCACAATAACTAAGCTATGGAAACAATCGAGATGCCCACTACTGATGAATGGATTAAGAAAATGTGGTATTTATGTATAATGGAATTTTATTCACCCACAAAGAAGAATGAAATTTTGTCATTTGCACGTAAATGGATGGAACTGGAGAATATCATCTTAAGTGAAGCTTGCCAGGTTAAGAAAGCCAAAACCCACATAAGTTTTCTCTCATTCTGTGGAATACAGACCTAATACAAATACAGCAATGTTATGAAAAACAGGTCACACTAAAGGGAAGTCACATATGAGAAAGGGTGGGTAAAAGAAGGAAGTAAGAAGGTGAATATGGCTGATATACTCTCTATAAGAATGAATACAGACTTTTTAAACCTGGTGAAACCACCATAAGAAAGGAAGTAAGATAGAAGAAAACTAGAGGAGATGAACCAATTTGGGTAATAATACATATATGCATGGAAATGTCACAAGGAAAGTCCCTATGTATCTATCTTAAACAAACAAAAATGTCGTTTTTTTTTTCTTTTACAAAACTGGTGAACAGGAGAGGAGAACAGGTCCTACCTGGGGCAGGGGGCTGGGGGGTACCAGTGGGAGGGGAGAGGAGGTGAGAAAGGGCATTGGAGGGTGCATATAGTGCAAATACTATGTACATATGTATGCAAATGCAAAAGTGAGACCTGCTAAAATTATTCCAGGAATGGGGGGAAGGGGATAAAAGGAGAATGGTGGAGGGGTGAATTAAAGTATGATATATTTGATATATTATAAGAACTTTTGTATCACTCTCTTTTTTTTTTAGCAGTGTTAGGGATCGAACCCAGGCCTCCTGCATGCCAGGCAGGCACTCTACCACTGACCTACATTCCCAACATAAGAACTTTTGTAAATGCCACAGTGTACACCAACCAAGGACAACAATAAATAATAAATAAACAAATAAATAAACAAAGTCACAAAATAAACCAAGGACCAATGCCCCACAAGCGGGAGAAGTAGGCAGTGCCAAGTTCTCATTCACCAAAAAGAATCATTGAAAAAACACACAGAGCTACGTGAACCAACTCTGTAAGGAGCTCTGAAATAGCCAAAGGTTTTTAACAACAGGAAATGCTCAGTCATTAAAAATTTATCTCCACTCAGGAGGCAGAGATCTGGAGGACTGTGGTTCGAAGCCAGCCCCAGGCCTATATTGAAAATACCCAACACAAAAAAGGGCTGGTGGAGTGGCTCCAGTATCTGCCTAGGAAGTATGGGGCACTGAGTTCAAGCCCCAGTGAAATACACCAAAAAAAAAATCCAGCTCCAACACAATATAAAGATACCCTTTATATTCCTGCATCTCTCTGAGTCTGAAACAAAACATCAGGTGCATGACTACAGGAAGAGTTGGGTGGTGTAGAGAAGCTCAGGAGCACAACAGTAAACAGAAATGAGGAGAAATCCAGAAATATTGGACTTTATACTTGTAAAACAAGCAAAGGACCTTAACATGGCTTGCTAAGCAACACAGTAGGAAAAGGAGTGAATCTGCCTTAGTGGAATGTTGAGCAAAAGAGAAAAGGAAAGCACTGGCAAGCTCTACAGGTGCTCAATCTGACACTGCAAAAATACAGAATGGGAAATGAGGACTGGCAGCATGCCTCAGGTGGTCTGACAAGTGTGAGGCCCAAAACAACCAAAAAAAAAGACAGGAGATCTGTGACATGTACAGCAAGCTGACGCTGGAGAAGAGCCCCCCTGCACTTTCTGGCTTATCCAGTGCTGTCGTGGGGAACCATCTTAAGAAAAGTCTTACCATAAAACTTTCAGCTGACAGGAGAATCCCCTTTATTTCTATATCTCCAAGCCCCAAAGGACTCCACTCTAATCAAACTTTACCACCGTGAGAATTAGTTTGGGCCCAGAAAACTATTGTGACTTGGACACAGATCTGGAAACACAGATCTATGTAGTGGAAAGTGCAGCCTGCACTGCAGAGAAGGGTCATTTCCATCTGATCAGCTGTGTGTAAATATAAGCAAGGGACTTGGACAGAGACTGGAGTGAAGGAGGTATACAGGAGCACCCTGTCCACACTGCAATGAAAACTGCTTTGTTCTTGCTGCTTTCTATACTCTTGGAGCCCCAGAGACATTTGATGGAAGCACAGCTGCTGCTAGAGTATTTCTCATGCCATGTACACACTGGCAGAGTGCCTCTGGTACAAGGAGGCACTCAACTGGGCAGTCATAAGCTCAGCTGGCAGGAGCTTATGGAAGAGGGTGGCATCCACACTTGCCTTGTAACAGAGCTCATATATACAACACTGGCAGGCATTCCAGACCCAGCAAGTCATTGCACCTCTTGTAACCTGGAGGAAAAACTAGGGTAGGGTTCAACCTCTAAATAGCCCCTTCTGGTCAAAACTATTTAGACCTAAGAGAAAAAACTTACTCAAAGACACACACACACACACACGCACACATACAAAACCACACATACACACACCACACCAAGTAAACTGCAAAAAGACTGGGAGGGAAATGAAGTATCTCCATCCTCCACCTCCTCAGTAAGGAGGAAATACTGACTAGCCTTTTCTTAATGGCTTTGTCTTGTTCTGTATCTGTTTTAGTTTTCCCTCACTATTACTTTTCATTTTTTCATCTCTTTCCTATCTTCCTGCTTCTGTTTTTCTTTTTCCTGACCCCCTTTTTATTACTTAATTATTAATATTTTACCTTTACTAGTGTATCCTGTAAGTATTTTAACTCCTTTCTTTTCTATCCTAATTGGAGGTACAGTTCTTTCCAAATTGTTTTTAACTTACAGCATCTGGCATGTTTTTGAGTCAGTGGTGTTATTATTGCAGTCAGTGTTTTTCTCCTGAGTGGCAGTGGGACTAAGACCTCAAGAAAAGGTTACTCAGGCTGTGGATATAGCGCACGTGGTAAAGTGACTGCTTAGCAAGCACAACAAACTAAGTTCAAGCCCCAGTACAGCCCCTTTCAAAAAAAAGGACAGGGGTGCTCACTAAGAAGAGATAACCATCCCAACAGACACACAAATTACAATGCAGAAACACAACAAATAAGAAAAAGCAAGGCAAGGTGATCCTCCAAAACTCCATAACTCTGCAATAATGAAACTGAAAGATACCAAAATAGTTGAACTGTTAAAGAATTAAGAAGTCTAGTTTTAAAAGTGATCAATAACCTCAAATAAGAGACAAATAGAGGAATTAAAGATGTCAGTTCAAGACAGACAAGAAATTCACTAAAGACATAGAGATCCTGAAAACAAAAAACAGAAATCTTAGAAATGAAAAGCTCAATAAATCAAATTTTAAAACTCAGTGGAAAGTGTCACCAACCAACTATGTTATCAGAAGAAAAAATATCACAAAATGAGGATGAAATTGAGGAAAGATAACATTCACACAACAATACAGAAAAAAGCAATCATGCCAACTTCAAACAACTCTAGGACACAAGAGAACAGATGAATCTCTGATATAGAAAAAGTGCTGAGATACAAACTAAAGGGATGCAAAACCTATTCAATGAAATTATAGCAGAAAATTTCCAAAATCTAGGAAAAAAATATCAATATCTAAGTGCAGGAGACATTTAGAACTCCAAATAGACATAACCATAAAAGAACCTCTCCATGTCACATTATAATAAAAATGCTATGACTTCAGAACAAATATTGAAACCTGAAAGAGAAAAATTCCAAATTACTTACAAAGGCAACTTCATCATAATTATATCAGACCTCTCAATAGAAACCCCTAAAAGCCAGGAAAGCAAGGAATGATACATTTCAAGGATGAGAGTAAATAACTGCCAAATAAGATTACTGTATCAAGCAAAATTATCCTTCAGAAATAATGGACAAATAAAGATCTTTTAAAATAAGCATGAACTAAAGCTATTCATGACCACTAGGCTAGCATTAAAAAAAATGCATAAAGAAATGCTACACACAGATGAAGAAGGAAAAATAGTCACAATCATGAAAGTTGAAGAAAGAATAAACTTCATGAGAGGAATAGAAGGAATTATTAGGAAGGAACCAAACATGTTCAACTTACTAAACAAGGAAATTCCAAAGCGAATAAGAAAAAAAGAAAATAAACAGTACTTGAATCAACCAGGAAAAAAAATATTACAAGAATCAGCCAACACTTCTCAAAAATAATGCTAAATGTAAATGGTCTTAACTATATGATCAAAAGATGCAGACTGGCTAATTGTATCAAAAAACAAGATCCAGCAGGCACTGGTAGTTCATGCCTGTAATTTTAGCTACTTGGAGTCTGAGATCAGGAGGATCACAGTTTGAGGCCAGCCCAAGCAAATAGTTTTCAAGATCCCATCTCCAAAATAACCAGAGTAAAATTCACTGGAGGTGTGGTTCAAGCAATAGAGTGCCTGCTTTGCAAGCAAAAAGTCCTGCATTCAAAACCCCAGTCCCACGAAAAAAAAAAAAAAAAAGATCCAACTGTTGTGTGCAAAAGACACACCTCACTGACAAAAACATACAAAGACTGAAAGTGAAAGAATAAGAAGACAATATTCCAGGAAAGTGCAAGCCAAAAACAAGCATACACTCATATCTGAAAAGGTAGACTGCAAGCCAAAGTTAGTCAGAGTGGTAAAGAAGGCCACTATATATTAATAAAGTGAACAATACATCAAGTAGATATGATGACTCTAAATATATATGCACAGCACTGATGCACCCAACTTTTTGTTTGCAAAAAATGAATACACATTTATTATTTCCTATTTATTGCAGCCATGGCTCTAAAAGGACAAGAAGATTATATTTATCTTTTCTTTTTTTTAAATAAAGTTTATTAGGATATATTCATGATATGGGGGGAGAGGTTTCATGGTGACAATTCCGATTAGACTTATATTGTACATTAGCTACATTACCCCCATCATCTCTCCCCCTCAGCCCCTTCCCCACCCCCACTTAAAGCAATTTTGCAAGAGGTTTTCTAGTTCTGTCTCATCTAGGTATATGAACTCCATCTATCATATACCATCAATTTAATATGCTTCCTTCACCCTCCCCACTCCCACTAGTGGCCCCCTGCACACACTGTGCCTATTTTACAGTCCTGGTTTTCAAAATTAATATTTGACTTGACATTCAAAGGCATGTTTCAATGTATGCCCTCTGTGGGTATGCTTTACTTTGGTCTGTTCAATCCCTTTGAATACTTTCCCTTACCCTTTTACCTCCCACCCCCCCATTTTTTCAACATCTTTCAAAACACATCCTTATATCCTCTACCTTCACATCTTGTGGTATGGGATATTACTGTTGCTCTGTCATTCTCTTTTCCTTTCCCTCTTTCCCCGAGTTCCATAGAGTAGTTCCACTTTCACAAACATGTTCTACATCTGAGTTTGTACATGATCATGATTGTTTTTGTGTATATGTTTGTCTTTGAATCTGCCTTCCATGTATGCAAGAAAACAAGGGTCTTTTGTGTTTCTGATCCTGGCTAACTTCACTGAACATGATGTCTTCCAATTGCATCCACTGACCTTCAAACCCCCTGCCATTATTCTTTGTGGCTGATTAACACTTTATTGTGTGTGTGTATGTATATATATATATATATATATATATATATATATATATATACACATACTACACATACATATATCACAATATCTTGATCCATTCATCAGTTGTAGGGCATCTGGGTTGCTTCCAGAGCTTAGCTATTACAAATAGTGCTGTATCCAACTTCATAAAACAAATGCTACTAGACATAAAGGGACAAATAGGTTCAGATACAATACTATGTGACTTCAACACTTCACTCTTGTCAACAAAGAAACTTCAGAATTCAATGACACAACAGATCAAATGGATTCAACAGACATCTAAACAGTAGTCCATCAAACAGCTGTGTTATATCCTATACCCATTCTTCTTAAAAGCCCACAGAATGTTTTCCAAAACAGATCATACTTCAGACCATAAAGAGAATCTTAACAAATACAAAAAAAAAAAAAAAAGAAAGAAAACCTGAAATAATATCCCACATCTTAACAGATCATACTGGAATAAAACCAGAAAATATACAAACATATAGAAATTGAACAATACACTTATGAATGAACAGCGGATCACTGAGGGAATCTAAAAAATTCTAGAATCAAGCAAAAATAAAAACACAACCTACCAGAAACTTTGGGACATAGCAAAGACAGTGCTAAGGGAATAGGTCATAGTTAGGAGGGCCTACATTAAAAACTCAGGGATATAAAATAAGAAACCTACTGCTGCAACTCAAGGTCTTAGAAAACTGAGAACAAACCAAACTGAAAATTAGTAGATATAAAGAAATAATAAAGAACACAGTACAGCAGTAATTTTTAATAAAAATAGAGACTAAAAGATCAATACAAAGAATCAATAAAAGAACTGGTTCTTTGTAAAATAGCATGATTGACAAACCCCTACCCAAACTAACTTAAAGTAAAGATGGAGAAGACCCAAGGTAATAATGAAAAAGGGGGGACTGGTAGAGTGGCTCAAATGGTAGAGCATCTGCCCAGCAAGTGTTAAGTCCTGAGTTCAAACCCTACTATCACCAAAAAACTAACTAAATTAAAAAAAATATGAAAAGGGGGACATGGTAACAAATACTAATGAAATTCAGAGGCTTACTGGGGAATATTTTGAAAATTTACACTACAATAAATTGGAAGTTTTATAAGAAATGGATAAATTTCTACACACATACAACCCACCAAAATGAACCAAAAAGATATAAACCACTTAGATCTATAATAAGCAATGAGAGTGAAGCAGCAATATAGTCTCCCAACAAAGAAAGCCCTGTACTGGAAGAATCTGGGTGCATTCAAAGCTTAATTCTACCAGACCTTTAAAGAACAACTAATACCAATGTTCTTCAAACTATTTCAAAAAATAGGAAGGGAATGAGTGTTCATTCTATTAAGCTAGGATCACCCTATTAGCAAAATGAGGTAAGGACATGCCACCAAAAAAAAAAAAAAAGAAAGAAAAGAAAACTATAAACTAATTCCCTTGATGAACATAGACAGAAAAATATCCAATAAAATACTTGCAAACTAACTTCAACAACACATTTAAAAAGATCTTATACCATGACGTAGCTGGTTTCATTACAGGGATACAGGGTTAGTTCAACATACGCAAATCAATAAACATGATGCACTGAAGAGAATTAAGGACAAATACCAAATGGGTATTTCAAAGGATGCAGAAAAAGCCTTTGACAAAATTTAACATCCTCTCATGTAAAACAGCTCTGAAGAAACTAGAAATGGAAGGGCAACATAATAAAGTCTATATATGACAAAACTATAGCCAACATCACACTGAATGGGGAAAAAATTGAAAGCACTTCCTCTGAAATCAGGAAAGAAACAAGGGTGTCCACTCTTCTACCTACTCTTATTCAAAAATTCTTTTGAATTTCTAGCCAGAGCAATTAGGCAAGAGAAAGAAATAAAAAGGATTAAAAACAGGAAAGAAGTCAAACTATCCCTACTTAAAAAAGATAGGATCCTGTACTTAAAAGATCTTAAAGATTCCACCAAAATTCAGTTCTGATAAACACTTTTTGCAAAGTAGCAGTATACAAAATAAACACACAAACATCAGTAGCTTTTCTATATACCAATAAAGTACAGGAGCTGAGAATGAAATCAGAAAACATTCTTAGTCATAACAGCCTCGAAAGAAAAAAAGAAAAAACCTAGACACGTAGGAATGAACTTAACTAAGGAAATTAAAGAAAACTAAAACACTGAATTAAAAATAGAAGACACTAAGAGATAGAAAACCATGTTTCATATTTCACCCAGTAAGATAGACAAAACAACAGAAAATAACAAGTACTAGCAAGGATGTAAAAATACTGGAACCCTTGTCCACTATTGTAGGATTGTAAAATGGTACACATTTGTAAATGGGAAACAGTATGGCAATCACTATAAAAATTAAAACTATAACTACCATATATGACCCAGCAATTTCACTTCTGAATACACAAACAAAAAAAACTGAAAGCAGGATCTCAAAGAGGTATTTGCCCACCCAGGTTTAAAGTAGTAGTATTCACAATAGCCAAGAGGCAGAAGAACTCAAGGGTAAAATGAAGGATGAATGGAATTGATGGCTATAACAGAATATTATTTGACCTTTAAAAAAACTGTTATATAATACAGACAAAATTTTAAAACATTATGGTAAGTGAAACAGGTTAAGCACAAAAAGGCATATATTGTACGTTTCCACTTATATAAGGTAATAGTCAAACTCTTTAGAACATAAAGTAGAATGCTGTTTAACAGAAGCTGGTGGAAGGTGTGGAAAAAGCTAATAGTAATGAACTATACACTTAAATGGTTAAGATGGTAAAATGTATGTTATGTGAGTTTTTTACCACAATTTTTTAAAAATTCATTGCATATATTAAGTTGTACATTTCATCATAACATTTTAATATATGCACATAATGTACTGTATCATATTCATTCTATTAATTTCTTATCACCCTTTCCCTTTTTCTCTTTCTCTTTCAGCTCCCTAGTAATCCCCCTTTTACTTTCATGACCTGTCTTGTGCTGTGTTTTGTTTTGTTTGACCCTAGCTTCCACAAGTGAAAAAAAACATGTGATACTTGTCTTTGTGGGACTGGTTTATCTTACATTTTGAGACATGGCCTCACTATGTAGGCCGACTAGCCTTGAACTCACAATCCTCCTGAATGCTGGAATTATAGGCATGCATAACCACACCTGGCCAAATTTTTTTTAATAAATCAGAAGCATTACCAAAGGAAAAGAGGGTCACTTTATAGTGAAAAAGGATTGACTAATCAAGAAAATATGACAATTTTAAAACTGTGTGCTCCTGATAATATAAGTTCAAAACATATAGCATAAATATTGCCAGAAAATAATGGTATTAATTAGCATAAATTGATAAAACAAATGATATATCAATCATAACAATGAGAGATTTTAATACACCTCTTTCAGAAATTGGTGATCAAACTAACAAAATTACTAAGCCTTGAAAGAAGAACTGACATTCTAATCAATCCTAAATAAATTGGGAGACATACCAAGTTCAGAGATAGATTCATATAATGTAATGTTCTCCATATATAGGTTCAATGCAATTCCAATTAAAAGCCCCACGGTTTTTTGTTTGTATGGAATTTGACAAAGTGTTCTACGACATGAAAGTACTCAGGAGCAAGAACAGCTATGACATTCCTGCAGAAACAATCAAAGAGGGGGCCTTTCCCTTACTAAAGACACTATTCTAAAGCTGTAGTAATTAAGACAGAATGGTACTGGTATGGAGATACAAACAGACAAATTAGGCATAAAGAGAAAGCCTAGAAATACACCTGCACACCCATGTTTATTGCAGCACTAGTCACAATAGCCAATATGTACCACTACCAACGAATGGATTAAGAAAATATGGTATTTATACACAATGGAATTTTATTCAGCCACAAAGAAGAATGAAATTTTGTCATTCACAAGTAAATGGATGGAAATGGAGAATATCATCTTAAGCAAGGCTTGTCAGGCTTAGAAGGTCAAAAATTGCATGTTCTTCTTCACATGCAGATTACAGACCTAAACAGAATGCAGTAATATTACTAGGCATGAGTCACACACTAAGAGGAGAAGACACATGGGAGGATTAGGGAAAAGGAAGGAAACCTAAAACATGATGTACCCACTGTAGAGGAGCAAACATAATAATCTTAAACTGGCAAAGGCCACTATGGGAAGGGGACTTGGAAGAAGTGAAAAGGTCTGGTAGATATGAACTGATGTGGGCTGTAACGCACATGTGCATTGTGCATGAAAGCAACACTAGAAATCTCCGTAAGGATTTGTGTAAAACTCAAAGCCACAAGAGATTACTCAGAAAGGAAGCCCAGACTGAAAAAGAAGATGGTCAACGAAGGAGTCTTTAGAAACTGAGGGGATGGAAGGAGGGAGGGAGGAGCCTGTGAAGGGTGGGCGGTCAAACTGAGGTACGAGAGAACCTGGGCAGCTAGGGACTGACTTGGGTGGAGAAGCAGAGGGTGGTCACCTGCACCTAAAATGCCAAGAGACCAGGTGGACATTCCCAACTGGTCTGGCACCAAAGGAAAAGCTCCTGGATTTGAAACCTGGAGCTGCAAGGATCACCCTGAAGTGTCTTGGGGAGAGGGGTGATGGCCACTCTCCTGTTTAAAACGCAAACTTCTCCAAGGAGACAGACAACTAAATCTGTCTTGGAGCTTATACCACAAATAAGAGATGAGTAAAGGCAAGTAGAGAAATCTAAATAAGGCCTGTAGATGTTACGAGTCATGGTTTTGCTCACTGTTCTGTTAAATAAAACGTTAACGCAGGGCAAGGAAGAAAATCTGAGTGAACTACATATGAGAATTTTTTGTACTAGTTATGCAACTTGTGTTTTAACTGTAAAAATATTTCACGATGAAACATTATTTTTTAAAGTATATTTAATAAGTGTAAAAGCCTCAAAATTAAATCAGGTACAAAATGGCTCAGGAGTGCTCTCAGTGAGACATGGGCACTCTCCCTTCTCCCATCTCAATATCAAAGGAAAATACGGATACAAGAAAAAACAAAGACCCTCTGAAACCTCAGCAATCCCAAAAGCAAAGCCGAGGTAAACCAAGTCCAAAACGCCCCCGACGCAGGGTCGGCCGCCCCCGCACTTATTCCGTCCCTCCTCGGCCAGGCCCCGCCCCAACGCCTGCTGCGCCCCAGCTCACACGGCCCTGACCCCGCCCCCAGGCCGGACCCCGCCCCCAGGCCTGCACCCGCAGCGCCCCCTTGCGACTCTTGGCGTGCAACGCTCGGGGCCTATTGTCCGGGTCCCGGGTACCGTCTTCCACCGTCCCCGCACGTCAGTGATGGTGAACATCTCGGACACCGTTGACAAAATGCAACAGCAGAGCCCACAGCTACCGCACTAAAGCCAGAACCTTGCAGGCAGCGCAAACAGGGAAACGTCTACCTGGACAGGCCAGAAAGGAGCCTCGCGAAGCTTCGCGGGACGATGAGAACGGGCCGAGACAGAACCAGAGACCGCGCTTGCTTTGGGCGTCGCGGCCGCGCAACGTCCGGCACGAGAGAGCTCCCTGCGCCTGGGCCCGCCTTCCACGCCACGCCCCCAGGCTGAGCCACGCCCCTGGCCCGAGTGATCATCGAGATGCCGAGACCTCCGAGGTGCCTAGAGGGAACCCTCAGAGACTGAGTGGTTAGGCACGCAGAAATGTTCTCCACTCCAGAATGCCGGCGGCTCCCACAGTCTTCACTCACCACTACGGCTCAAGGTGCTGCGTTAGAAAATTTTTCAGCTCCTTGTCAGAAAGGAACACAGGCTTATTTTTCTCTGGGTTGGTAATTCTTACATGTGGCCCCAGCTGCATCACCTGGGAAATCGGTTGAAATGCAAATCCTGGAACCTCACATAAACTTACTGAATCCGAAACTGTCAGGGAGGGCTCAGCAGGCTGTACTTTACAAAACATGATTGTGATGCACACCAGGATTTGAAAACCTGCAGTTTGTCAAGATTTCTCAGCCTCCACGCGTTCCCTTGACGTTTTTTATCGGGATAATTCCTTGTTGTGAGGTGCTGTCCTGTGCATTGTGGATAGGATCGCCACATACAATATAATTAAGTTTATATTTCAAACAACTGAGAGTACCTGTATTTCATCTTACCACTCTACTAGGTGTGTGTGTAGCCTAGTGCTGATGCCTCATACCTGTAATCTTAGCTACTTAGGAGGCTGAGATCAGGAGGATCGAGTTTCAGGCCAGCCAGGCCAAACAGTTCACCGGACACTGTCTCCAAAATAACCAGAGCAAAATAAACTGGAGATGTGGCTCAAGCAGTAGAGCGCTTGCTTTGCAAGCACAAAGTCCTGAATTCAAACCTCAGTCCCACAGAAAAAAAGTACAACCATTAATTGTAGGAAGTTGAGCATCCCACGTTTCTTGCCTACTAAATGCCAGTAGTATTTATGCTACACTCCTGGAACTACAGTTATGAAAACTAAAAGTTCTTATGTTCCCTGGAGAGCAAAATCCACCACTACCACCATCAGTTGAAAATCACTGCTAAGGACTTTATCCCTCTGAAATCTGGCATCCCATCAGGTGTATAAAACAGTGTACTTCACGGAAAACAGTGCCATGACCTAAAAATCTTTGTCAAAACATATGGGGAAAAAATCATCATTGCCACTTGTGAAATTCTTGGAGCCAAGGGAAAGAAAGAAGGAAATGAAGGAAAGGGGAAAAAAAAAAAAAAACTTTTGTCTTTGTGATGCTTAAATTCTACTGACAGAAACAGCAAATAGCCAAGTAAAATATAAAATATATCAATATGTCAAAGTGGAAAGTTCTATGGAGAAAAACAAAGCAGGCAAAGAGTGGGAGAAGAGTGTTGTGAATCTAGTTTTAAATAGCTTGGTCAGGTAAGGTCTCAGAAGGAAAAGTTAAAGATATGAAGAGCCAAGGAGACAGAATTCAAAAGAAAATATACTTGAAGCAGAAGAAGGGTCATCATTCAAGTGATACAACATCTGTCTAGCAAGTTTGAGGCCCAAAGTTCAAACCTTAGTAACAAAAGTAAAACAAAACAAAAACCTTAAAGCAGAGAGGATGGCATTTGCAAAGGCTCTAAGGCATGAGCAAACCTGCCACCTTGAGGATCAGCATTGCTGGGGCCCGAATAAATAAGGAATGTCAAAGAAATGAGGTCAGAGAGGAGGTGAGTTTTAAATAAGTAATGAGTTCTTGATGACTGCTTCTGAGACAAATTAGAGAGCCCAACCTCACTCCCTAGGAACTGGGGCAGGATTTGAGCATTGTTAGAGAACTATTAAATATGGCTAAGTCACTGTTGATGATAAGCATTGTTTAATGTTTATTTTTTCTTTTAACTGGGGCTTTTTGGCTCCCTAATTGACAGCTGTTGGACCCTTCTGTAGTGCCCTAATGCCTTCGGAAAAGGGCTGTCAAGCAAGAAGCCAGCCAGATTGGCCTCATGCCAGCACAGCTGCTTTGAACAATCCACAGACATTTAGAGGAAGCTACATGGCAAACACAGGTGCTCGCTGCCAAAGCACAGCTCTGACTCCAAAAAACACTATTCACCCATGACTGTTCAAAACAGCTTGCACCAAACTTTTTGCCATCACAAACCATAACAAACCCTAGATGACCCTGTAGCCATTTTCACCCAGGCCTGTGTGTACAATCTACTAGCAAAAGGCCTGTGACTGGTGAAATCAGTCATAAAGGACTGTGCCATGATTGATGCAGACACACTTGCCACACATCTTTTCTGGCTATATAAGCAAGCTATTTGCTAGCTCACTTTTTGAGCCAGGAGACCACCTCCTGTGCTGCCCCCTGATATTGCAACATTAGGCCTAATAAAAGGCTCTTCAGTGGTCTTTTTTTTTAACCTACTTTTGATCTTTATTATTAGTTCAGTGAGCTGAGCTGGTAAAATAAAGAGTAGATGTCAGAAGGAAGAGCAGAGTGATATTGACAGCAAAGTCAGCAGTGAAAGCAGCAGTGCCACTTGTGGCAGGAGTAACAAAAGGGCAGACTTCCAAAATGTAGCCATGGTAGAAATTGGGGAACAGAGGCAGCAGAGACATATAGGAGAGTTATAATACTAGAAGGTGCTGCCTGCTATTGCTTCCTGCTATCTGCTGCTGCTGCTAGAAGCCCAGGATTACAACAGCTGCCAAGGAGTCACTGATGGTTAAATCAGAATGGTAAGCATCCAACCTGAGAGCCTAGAGTTATAAGTTTCTGGCCTCTAAATCCTAGAACAACAGGGCCCTAGTTCTAAGGGGTTGGAGCTGTAAGACTCTGGGTCTAACCGTAGGCCTTGGGCACTCAGAGGTCCAGGATTGCCAGGACTGGAGGAGTTTCACAACCCATGATTCCTATCCAGGTAAAACAGAAGGACCTCAGCCAAATGATTGGTAACACCTCTGAATCTTTATTATCTAGAGATAATTTTCACTGCAATGTGGATACTTGCATATGTATTTCATTAAAAGTTAACAAAAATGTCAAGACCAAGTCTAAGTGTTTATGCACTTGTAAGAATTTTCAGTGCATTACTTTGAATTAATTTACATCAGTGACTTAAAATCAAATAACTTGAAAAATTTTTCAAAATGTGTGTGCAAAGCAGGAGAAAGAACTGTGTGATAGAAATTGGGAAAAAATCAGCCTAATATACCAGACTCTTTGAAAAATGCCTATTTTGAACTTGTGTTTAATTGAGAAGCAGGAGGCTGTCAGAGTGGCTCAAGTGGTAGAGCAACTGCCTAGCAAGGGTAAAGCCCTGAGTTCAAACCCCAGTGCCACAAAAAAAAAGAAAAGAAAAATGGGCTAAGTTTTAATGAAAAATTAGAAAAATATATTTAAATTAAGTGCATTGCATTGTGAATAAGTTTTATAAAAGCCTTGCTGTAGCTTGTTTATGCAGTCTTTAGGGGATTGACAAAATTTTAAAAGTACTTATAAAAAATGCAGTTAGAGGTATTTAAGGAGAGAAATGGATGTGGAAAGCTAAACTCAGGCATTTATTTATGTCATTTAGTTTACTTCATGTGTATGCATATGCACATTCATGTGTACCCATGTGTGTGGGGGATGAGATCTTACCTATAAAAATCCTATTTAAGCAGGGACTAAATAGCACAATTGAGATGTTGGTAAATGATATTTAATTAAAACTCAGCAGTTATACGTTATTTGATTACATTAAGGTCTTTGACGCCAAAAGCTAAATTACAGCCTACCCAACAATAAAGAATGCCATATGCATGACACCACAGTTGTGTGGGATTTTCAAATTTGATTTGTAGTCCTACAGTCCATTGTATGTAGTGTCCTTACCTTAAGGTAAGGACATGGGAGGGATGTAGTCTCCAGCTGCTATGTTCTGGGTTTGTGGTATAGAGAAAACACAGGACCACATAAATGCTAAGCAAGCACTCCACTATTGTACAGACAACGGAAGACAAGGCAAATTCAAAGAGAGAGGGAGGGAATCTTGGAGTCTACACAGATATTCAGAGAAGGAATAAAGGTAACTGGGACCAGGGGTAGCAGTGGCTATACTGAGAAATGGTGGAATCTGAGATATACTTCAAAGATGTAGCTAATGTGATATGATTCCAAGATAATTAAGATAATTAAGATTATTTTAACATGATAAGATTGTGGGATGATCACTGGTTTTTTTGGCTTGAGCAACTATAACTATGGTGGTGCCATCAGCTAAGCCACAGAAGATGGTAACAAGAGGAACAAACCAAAGGTGGGATGGACAGAAGTCAGAAATTCTTTTTCACCTGTTCCATGTGAAGCACCTATCAAATATGCCAATAAAGCTGGGTGGCACCTATAATCCTAGCTATTCAGGAGGCAGAGATCAGGACGATCACAGTTCAAGGCCAGCCAGGGAAATAGTTTGAGATACCTTATCTCAAAAATACCCAACACAGAAAAGGACTGGAAAGTGGCTCAAGTGGTGGAACACCTGCTTAGCAAGCGTGAGGCACTGAGTTCAAACCCCAGTACTACAAAAAATGTGTATATAGATATAGATATACTAATGAACACATCCCAAATACCCAAATATGAGGATGAGTTGATTGGCGAGCAGGACTAGAGGTAACCCCATTCTACAACCACTGTGTCATCCCCATCAAGAAAGCTGAGCTGATGGTCAAAGTCACTAAGTTTGGATCCCTAAGGTAGAGCTAAATTGCTGCATTTAGATCAGATCTCAGCTGCCAATCTGGAGAGATCAGGGTATCAGATTCCCAGATATAGCCCAAGAGCCAAGGAAATTCAGACAAATCCAAAGAAAGAAGAATAGAGTTCTGTATTCAGCTCCACTTTCTGACATGTGAATATAAAACAGAAATTTCTGGTTGAACCCTTTGTAGAATACATTGACTTGCTCACAACACAGTGGTAAGGGAGTCCATTCCGTATAATTTGACTCCCTTACCCCAGAGTTATGCACCATCAAGGGGGAAGGAGTGGAGTGGGAAAAGGTTGCCATCATTAGTCCTATGACTAATTTGAAGAGGGTTTTGTTTCTGGATGGAGATTGGGTTTGGGGATTAAAATAATCATGGCTTTGTTAGGTACTGCATTAATTTTATATTGCTGATACAAAAAATTGACACAAATTTAGTAGTTTAAAAACAGCACAAATTTTTTATCTTACAGCTCTAGAAATCAGAAGTCTAACACAGGCCTTCAGAACTAAAATGAAGGTGTTGACAAGGTTGTGCTCCTTCTGGAGGCTCTAGGAAACCATTTCCTGCCTTTTCCAGCTTTTAGAGGAGATCTGCATTCACTGGCTCACCCATCTTCAAAGCCATCATGTTTGACTGATTCATTCTCACACTGCATCACTCTGAGCTACTCTTCTGTATCTTTCCCCATATAAGGACTTTGCAATTACACTGGGCCCGCCTGGATACTTCGGAATAATCTTCCTTTTATAACACTTGTTGATAACCTTTTTCTTTGTGCATCCTTAATTCTCCTTTACCATGTTATGAAACATAATCACAGGTTCTAGGGATTAAGATGTGGACATCTTTGGGCAGCTGTTATTCCAACCATCACAGATAACAAAGAGTAAGCATAAGTGGCCTTGAGGCCACTTCAAATTTTCAGCTAAGGGCAGGAGGTGACTAATGTCTGAACACATTTTTAAGGGACCATGGGAACATATAAACTTGTGTTTAACATTTTCATGAATGGTAATAGATTATTATAATGATTCCAAAAGCAGAAGAAGCAAAAAAAACAATCTCCAGTCTTGGGGAGCTTGCATTTAACATAGATGAGGCCTGAATAACACAGTCATTAGTGAGTAAGTCATGACTAATGCATATGATTTAGTCTTAAATTGTGTAATAGAGACTGTGGGCTACACGTATGAATTCAGACGAGAGAGGATAAATCATATCTTATAATTACAGAAGATAACCTAGTGAATTTTTAATTAATATTTTTCAGACTATAAATACAATATATGTTCATTGTAAAGATATATATATATATATATATACATATAAAGGGCTTTGTTTATAGGGTTTTGTTTTGCAGGCAAGGCAGAAAACAGTTAAGGAAACAGTGCTCATCACCTGCCACTCCAGCAGCCTACTCTGCCTCTATCCCCAGATAACCAGTATCAGCATTTCTGCAATTATCTGACCAGAATTTTCCTGTATATGACACATACCACACACCTACATTTTAAACAAAAATGTGTTCATTTGTCACATTATGACTTCTGATTTTAATTTTTTTGGTTTTCCACTTAATACATTGTCAACGTCTCTCTATATTAATAAATTTAGTTCTTTAGTTCTACATCATCATTTATAATGACTGAGAAGTAACCTATTATTTCCACTTACAATGACTTGTTTAACAAACTCCCTAATGGATGAATCATATTTTAATTTTTTCCAGGTTACTCTTGTAAATATTTACAATAATGCTTTTGTGAACATCCCTTATATATATATATATATATCTTGAATTATTATTTTCCCAGGATCAATTTCTAGAAATGTTATTTCCGGTAGGAAGAATGTGGTTGATTTTAAAGGTTTCACATATATTACCAAATTGCGCTCCAGAAAATTATATCAATTTATTTTTTTAGACAGTATTGGGATTTGAACTCAGGGCCTCATGCTTGCTAGATAGGTGCTCTGCCACTTGAGCAGCTCCAATAGCCCTTTTTTTTTTTTTGACTCAGGCCCATTCCCCTTATCCCCAATGTTTCTCTTAGTAATTCCCATCCACTAACCCCAGATCCTGCTCCTTTGCTATAAATTCCTACTGCCCATGTTGTAGTTGCAATCGAGCCCATTCTCTCCCCAAAGCAAAATCCAATTGCCTGATACCTAAGAGTAGAGGTCTAAGCATTCCTACAGATGTAGCTCCTTCTATCTATTAAGATGGTCCTAAATAAAGACTTCTTTACTGTGCTTTAACAAATGTCATTGAACAAAGAAAGGAACTACATCTCTAATAATCTGGAGTCTTTATGGATAAATTATAAGGAGAAAATCAAAGGAGGGAAAATGTAAGGATTTCAAGACACTTGAAAAATGTTTTGAATTATAAAGAGCATGAAAGATGAGACTAAATCAGTATCCAGGGATGCTCATTTGAGTGATGAAGCTATACATTAACATAGATGCAACTGCTGAGATCAGATCAGATCACCAATGACCAATAATTTGATTAATTGTGGCTACATAGAGAACTTCTAAAGGAAGAGGTTCAGAAAGCTTCCACATTGATGGATACATTGAGGTGCTAGAAGGGTGATGCACCCTATATATCTCATCCATCTGACTGTTCCTGACTTGCATCCTTCACAGTAAACAGGTCCATGAATTCTGTGAACTACTCTAGCAAACCATTAAACTTCATGAGGGGGAACCTCTGATTTATAACCAGTTAGTGCTATGTGTAAGTTGAACTTGCAATTAGCATCTAACATGGGAACAATCTTGTGGGACTGAGCCCTAACTTGTGGGATCTGATGCTAGCTCCAGGTTGACAGTGTCAGAATTGATTAAATGCATAATACTTACTTGAAACTAAGAATTGTTTAGTATGTTTGGTGTTTGAGTGTTGCAAGAGTATAGAAAAATGTTTTTCAGTAGGACCTCACTAATTTTTTCCAGGGTTTCCAAATCCAGTGTTGCTACTGACTTATATGCCCCAAACATTCTCCAGAAGAGGGATAAGGAGTAGAGAAGAAAAAGGGGAGGGGAGATGGAAAGGACCCACACAAACCTTGGTTGCCTTTGGTGAGGTAGCCTCAGGTACAGGGTGGTAAAATAGCCCTCTTCTGTCTGAGGCCTGAATACAACCAGCACTGACCAACCCTCAAAATCAGCCAAGCTACAGAAGGGACCACCAAGGAGCACTCAGCATCACACAGGGTTCTGTTACTGAGCTTCATGAGTAAGCAGATTGGCTTCTCACTTTCTACTTTTCTGAGTCCTCTGCTCTCTCATCCCTTTCTTCTCACAGAACCAAGGGAATTCCTTGACTGACAAGCACTTAATCTAACATGGTAGTTCCCTCAAAACATGCATTGAGGCTGTGTTGAGCTTTTTTCTACTCAGTTGTGGAAAGACTGAGTTTGACACCTATAAAAATGATTTCTGTCAGGGGAATGGACAGGACATTTGAAGACACCACACCTGCATGACTAGTGGAATCCTGTGTACTCTGAACACTTTGGCTGCACCTGGCTCCTAGAACACAGCAGATGAGCTTCCTCCCTCACACACTTCTACTGCACAGCTGTTGGGACCCAGAATTATATAGAGAATGGTCAGGAGCCTGGGGTCCACTGTCTCCACCATTTCTAGTTGTGTAGTATACTCACAGGTTACTTACTATCTCTGAAACTTGCTTTTGTCATCTGTGAAATGGGGACAATACAGTTGTGCTGTTTACAATATGTTAAATGCAGAACCTGGCTCAAAAGGAATGACTATAGATGATTCTACCCTTAGGACAATGTGACCCTGGCCATGGAGTTGGAGAGTTGGAGAATGACCTACTTCACTGCTCCCTGCACAGCTGTGAGCTGCCTCTGCTTTTCTCTGATCCAAGCCAGACGCTGTGCTCTCTTCTCTGACTCTACAACCTAGCACCACCCAGCACCACCCAGCCTGGACAGCACCTGTGAATACATAGCACATTTTCTTTATCCACTCATCTTTTGATGCACAGCTAGGCTGATTCCATAACTTGGCTATTGTGAATGGTGCTGCAATAAACCTAAGTGTTCAGGTATCTCTAATGTATGTTAACTTACATTCCTTTGAGAATATAACCAGTAGTGATAAAGCAGGATCATATGGTGGTATTTTCAGTTTCTTGAGGAAGCTCCATACTGATTTTCATAATGGCTGCACTAATTTACATTCCCATCAACTGTGTATCAAAGTTGCTTCCCTGACTCCCCTTCCAATCCCTACCCCCAGCATTTCTTTGTTTGTTTCCTTTATGGTAAGTATTCTGACTAATGTGAGATGAAATCTCATTGATGTTTTGATTTGCATTTCCTCTTTAGCCAAATATTTTTATTTTTATTTTATGTAAATATTGTCTTCATGTATTTATTTGCCATTTGTACTTCTTTTGAGAACTGTCTATTCATTTGCCAATTTGTTAATTGGATTATTGTCTTTTTGGTGTTTAATTTTTTAAGTTATTCATCCAATCATTTGTTAGGCTGTCATTTCTCCAATGTATATATATATATTTTTTGCACCTTTGTCAAAGATCAGGTGACTGTAGGTATATGCACTTATTTCATGATCTTGTATTCTATTCCAATGTCTTTGTGTCTATTTTTGTACCGTACCACCTATTTTTGTTACTATGACTCTACTGTAGTATAATTTGAAGTCGGGTATTGTGATATCTCCAGAATTGCTCTTTTTGCTCAGGGTTTGTTTGGCTAGTCAATCTTTCATACAGATATATATGTATAATTCATAGGATTCTGCCCACAACCTGTGTGGGTATGCTGCATGAACCTGACTAAGAGCGGGGAGGAATGAGAAATAAGACACACAGAGACCTATAGACATAAAACAGAAAAGCTGGGGATGGGAGGGCTGCACGTTCCTGATGGGAAATATGAGCGCCTACCTCAGCCAGAGTGTTTATTTTAATAGGTCAGTACAAGGAAAAGACTCAGGTAAAAATCAAGCTTTAACAATACTTGATGCAAGGTGAAAGGAATGAGGTTTGGTGGGCTAATTTTCCTAAGGCTACAGAAGTTTCATTACAACACATCAGTTCTGGAATCATGCATGCAGGACACCTTATCTAAGGTATTGATGAATCTGGCATCAGGGAGTCTCCTGACAGCTCTGGTACTTTATCTAGTTTTGCATCAGGGGGCTGGTATGTGGACAAAGCAGGTTGTATTCTGCAAGGAGATGTGAGAACAAAGGTCAAGACACCAGGTACTGGGAAAATTATAGTAGAAGAGACTATGCAAACTTCTACATGGAGAGGCTGTGCAAACTCCATTATTTCCCAGTCCAGGGTTCATTTTCCGATTTCTGTGAAGAATGACACTGGAATTTTGATGGGGATTGTATTGAGTCTGTAGATTGCTTTTGTTGGTATAGCCATTTCACAGTATTACTTCTGCCAATCCATAAACATAGAAGTTCTTTCCATCTTCCGGTGTCTTCAATTTCTTTCCTCAGTGTTTTATAGTTTTCATTGTAGAGCTTTTTCATGTCCTTTGTTATGTTTATATCTATGGCTTTTTTGAAGCGTTTGTAACTGGGATTGTTTTCCTTTTCAGCTGTTTATTATGGGTATATAGAAAAGCTACTGATTTTTATATATTGATTTTGTATTCAGCTACTTTGTCTAAGAGATTTTTGGTGGCATCTTTAGGGTCTTTAAAGTATAAGATCATATCATCTGCAAAAATGGATGTTTTAACCTCTTCATTTCCTGTTTGTATCCCTTTTATTTCTTTCTCTTGCCTTATTGTTCTAGCTAGTGATTCAAATACTATATCAAATAAGAGTGGAAAGAGTGAGCACCGTTGTCTCTTTTCTGATTTCACAAGAAGTACTTTCAATTTTTCCCCATTTAGTATGATGTTGATTATAGGTTTATCATATATAGCCTTTGTTCTGTTGAAGTACATTCTTTTTATTTTTTCTTTTTATTTTTTGTGGTATTGGGATTTGAACTTAGGGCCTCATGCTTGCTAGGCAGACACTCTACCACTTGAGCCATGCCCCCACACTCTCCTTTCATTTTTAGTTTCTTAAGGGCTTTTATCATGAAAAGATGTTGAATGTGTCAAAGGCTTTTTCTGTATCTATTAATGTGATCATGTAACTTTTGTCCTTGACTGTTTATATACTGTCTTAAAGTTGATTGATTTGTATATGTCAAACCATCCTTGCATACCTGGAATCAAACCAACTTTATCATGGTATATGATGTTTTTAATGTGTTGTTGAATTTGCTTTGCAAGTATTTTATTGAGAATTTTTGCATGTATGTTCATCAAGGAAATTGGTCTGTAATTTTCTTTTTTGTTGCAACCTTGTTCAGTGTTGGTATCAGGGTAATAATGGCCTCACAGAATTAGTTTGGTAGCTTTCCTTCCTTCTGTATCTTATGGAATAGTTTGAGGAGCATTAACATTAATTGTTATTTAAAGGTTTGGTAGAATTTAGCATTAAATCCATCCAATCTGGGGCTCTTCTTTGTTGGGAGACTATTATTGCTTCAATCTCATTGCTCATTATTGAACTGTTTAAGTTGCTTATATTTTCTTGGTTCAATTTTGGTAGATTATTTGTATCTAGAAATTGTCCATTTATGCTAGATTTTATAGCTTATTAAAATGTAAGGTTTCAAGATATTCCCCAATGATCCTCTGAATTTCATTGGTATTTGTTGTGATAGCCACTATTTCCTCTGTAATTTTATTATTTGTACTTCTCTCCTTCTTTCTTTGGTCAATTTGGCTAAGGGTTTGTTAATCTTGTTTATCTTTTCAAAGAATGGACTTTTTGTTTCATTGATTCTGTTTATTGTTCTTTTGGTCTACATTTCATTAGTTTCTGTCCTGATCTTTATGATTTTTTTTTCTATCTACTGCCTTTGCATTACCAGATGAGGTTTTGCCTTTTATTTCAATGTTCTACTTACATTTTAATTTTGTCAAACTTACCCCATCTAACATTCATTTCCTCCTTACCATACCACTGATAATTGGTCTGTTTAAAGGTAACAAGTACTGTGGAATAAATAAAGGAAAGGGGGCTTGATGAGTGAGGCAGGTGTGACAGCTTAGTGATGTGACTGGCAAGGTAGCATTTGAGCAAAACCCTTAGGATGGAGGGCTATGAGTTAAGACTATTCCAGACAGAGAGAACAGCAAGTACAAAGACCTGGACTGTTCAGCAACCTGTAAGAAGTCAGTGCAGTTGGTCACAGGCATGAGGGACCAAGTGCAGGAAGATCATTAAGAGCAATAGGAGCAAAACCGTGCTAGTAGCTCATGCCTATAATCCTAGCAACTTGAGGAGGCAGAGATCAGGAGGATCATGGTTTGAGGCCAGTTCAAAAATACTCAACACAAAAAGAACTGGTGGAGAGGCTCAAGTGGTACAGTACCTGCCTAGCAAGTATGAAACCCTGAGTTCAAACCCAATTAACCACAAACAACAACAAAAAAAGCAACAGTAGCAGAGCCAGGCAAGAGCTTAGAGGACACTGCAGGTCATCTGACCTTCCCTCTAACTGAGTAAGGAAGCTTGGGAGGTACAGGGGAGGGAGGCAAGGAGATGGAAACCCTGATCTGACATACTAGAAAACAATCACTGTGGCAGCTCTGAGGCTTAAATTTGATTCCGGCCCCATTTGGACAGATCTTGCTGAAGCACAGGAAGATGAACAGGCACTCCTCGGATATGCCTCAGAAGAAAGCTGTTCATGACATGCTACAACCAAGATCACTGACACAGCAAAGAGGTCAAGTATTATGAGAGACACCTGCATAGAGGTGTTAGGTTGGGACATAGCAGTATAGCATACAGAACACAACTCTACCACACACACCTCCAGCACACACAAACACCTCCACCATATACATCTCAACCACACACCCATTTCTACCACACACACCTCCAGCACACACACCTCCAACACACACACCTCCAACACACACACCTCCAACACACACAAACACCTCCACCACATACATCTCAACCACACACCCATTTCTACCACACACACCTCCAGCACACACACCTCCAGCACACACACCTAACACCTCCACCACATACATCTCAACCACACACCCATTTCTACCACACACACCTCCAGCACACACACCTCTAGCACACACACCTAACACCTCCACCACATACATCTCAACCACACACCCATTTCTACCACACACACCTCCAACACATACACATCTCCAATACACACATTACCACGACACAGACCACACACACACACCTCTGCCATACATATCACACAGCTCCAAATATTCATCTTCACCCATAATCACAACCAAACACTCCTTGCTCCCCACTTTGTTTTTATTTCTGTCCTTAGTACAAACAAACACCATCTAACAAATTATAGGTACATTTTACTCTTTTGTCTTCACTTATACTAATCCCTAATCCTTGCCTACTTTGTTTACCACAGAGCCTTACTTACTCAGCAAGTACACAAGCATGTTTTGAAGTAACTAAATGAATGAGAGTCAATGAGGGATAAATGGTTTAGTTCAGTTCTCATTTCATACACCTATTTACTGTTTGCAAATAGAGACTGAAGAAGGAATTGGGTCTCATTGTTTTCAGTCATTTAACAAACATTATTTTGTGTCTTCTCTGTAATCAACAGTGTCTTCAAGCAGCACCCTTTTTTGCCATCTCTTCTGTCCATTCTACCTGCTCTCCTTTCTACACTTCAGTTGCACCTTATTCCCAAAGGCACTTAAAGTAACACAAGGGGACAGGACTTGGTGGCTCACACCTGTAATCCTAGCTACTCAGGAGGCAAAAATCAGGAGGATCTTGGTTCAAATCCAGCCAGGGCAAAATAGTTTGCAAAACCCTATCTTGAAAAAAACTCTTTACAAAACAGGGCTGGCAGAGTGGCTCAAGGTGAAGGCTCTGAGTTCAAACTCCAGTACCACAAAATAAATAAATAAATAAAGTAACACAAGGGGGTTGGCATTTTATCAACCATTTGCCCAATGAGTCCTTAACCATAATGAAGCATTGTGAGAGGGAGGGGGAAGGTCCAGAAAAGACAGCACAGCCTCCTTTAGTTGTTTCTTGCCCACAAACCCCAAGAAAAAAAATTTTCCTGAGTTCCCCTCTGTTGATAAGCCTTCCAAGCTGCTCCAAAGGAGGGCATCTGAAGCCAAGTAGGTCAGCTAAAATGCAAAAATAAGAAGTTATCCTTCTAATGATCCAGAGATTATGAGTCAACATCTCAACTCTTCTTTCCCAGTCCTCTTTTCCCAGCACCTGTGTGGGCAGAGAGGCTGCAGGCCTCCACTCATGCTAACGTTATCTCCAGAAAAGAAGAAGTTGCTGGGGCCTGGGATCCTCCACTGCCACCTGTGAGAACTCAAGGGAGGAGGGTTTCTAGGGCCAACTGTTCCTACCTGTCTGGCTATGCTGTCTCTACAGCCTGTCTCCCAAAGTGAACACTGGCACTCCCTACCCACAACTGTCTGCAGGTGCTGCTTGCTTATTGGGAGAGTCTTCAGAGGAGAATGTAGTTCTCCTTCACTGGCCTTACTGGGGATGGAGTTCTGGGCAGTACAACCTCATTGCTGAAGAGGCTGGAGTAGTGTTAGCAGGACTGCTGTAGCACAGGAAGGTGGACAAGTCCAGAGTATGCTTGGGAAAAAGCTGTGCAATGGCCACAGCTTACATCAAGAAGTCAAGAAGATGGAACAAGGAGAGCCTTGGCCCTAATTCCCACTGTTGGTGGGAATGTAGACTAGTACAACCACTCTGGAAAAAAATTTGGAGGCTATTTAAAAAGCTGGACATCGATCTACCATTTGATCCAGCAATGCCACTCTTGGGGATATACCCAAAAGACTGTTACTCCAGAGGCACCTGCACATCCATGTTTATTGTGGCACTATTCACAATAGCCAAGTTATGGAAACAGCCAAGATGCCCCACCACTGACGAATGGATTAAGAAAATGTGGTATCTATACACAATGGAATTTTATGCAGCCATGAAGAAGAATGAAATGTTATCATTCGCTGGTAAATGGATGGAATTGGAGAACATCATTCTGAGTGAGGTTAGCCTGGCCCAAAAGACCAAAAATCGTATGTTCTCCCTCATATGTGGACATTAGATCAAGGGCAAACACAACAAGGGGATTGGACTATGAGCACATGATAAAAGCGAGAGCACACAAGGGAGGGGTGCGGATAGGTAAGACACCTAAAAAACTAGCTAGCATTTGTTGCCCTTAATGCAGAGAAACTAAAGCAGATACCTTAAAGCAACTGAGGCCAATAGGAAAAGGGGAACAGGTACTAGAGAAAAGGTTAGATCAAAAAGAATTAACCTAGAAGGTAACACCCACGCACAGAAAATCAATGTGAGTCAATGCCCTGTATAGCTATCCTTATCTCAACCAGCAAAACCCCTTGTTCCTTCCTATTATTGCTTATACTCTCTCTACAACAAAATTAGAAATAAGGGCAAAATAGTTTCTGCTGGGTATTGAGGGAGGGGGGGAGAGAGAGGGGGCGGAGTGGGTGGTAAGGGAGGGGGTGGGGGCAGGGGGGAGAAATGAACCAAGCCTTGTATGCACATATGAATAATAAAAGAAAAATGAAAAAAAAAAAAGAAGATGGAACAAGGAGAGCCTTGGCCCTAATCATAAAGGAATTTCTGAAGAAAAAAAAAGCCAAATAAAATGGCACAGATACTTAAAAAAGGGAGGAGGGGGAATTTCTGTCAGACCGCATCCAAGGTCAGTGACCCAGGAATGGGAACAGAAGGCAGAGGTATGCCAGGCCAGTACCTCTGTCCCCCACAGTCCCATCACCATTCTCATAAGCATCTCTCCTCCCCATCTCAAGGACAGCAAGTATCTCTTGGGTCCCTCTTCCCTTTCCCTCACTTGTTCTCCCCTGCTTCTAATATTTGCATCAATAATTTTGCTGATTTGCTAATCCAAAATAGAATTTAAGAATCACTGAATGCATGTAAAAACAAAATGTGAAATATACATACAATGCAATATGATTGAACCTGAGAAAGGAAGGAAATTCTGTTGTATTCTACAACATGGATGAACCTTGAGGACAGTAAACTAAGTAAAATAAAATCACAAAAATATAAGTACTGAGCGATTCCACTTACACAAGGAAGTAAGAGTAGTCCAAATCCTAGAGACAGAAAGCAGAATGGAGGTTGCCAGGGACTGGGGAGATAAGGAAATGGGATGGTGTTTAATGGGTGCAGAGTTTCAAGGTGAGATGAT
Source organism: Castor canadensis (assembly GCF_047511655.1). NCBI lineage: Eukaryota > Metazoa > Chordata > Mammalia > Rodentia > Castoridae > Castor > Castor canadensis. Next base: position 50,486,934 of record NC_133400.1, on the reverse strand, counting down.
AAGGCAGTTATGGGGATGCTGATGGTGAAAGTTGCACAGCAGCGTGAATGTACTCAATGTCATAAAGTCTACATTTAAAAATGGTTAAAGTGGTAAACTTTAAGTTATGGATATTTTATCACAACAAACATATTTTAAGATAGAGACATAGTACTGAAAATTACATCATCTTATCTTCAAACTTCTGTCCCAGTTCCACAAGAAGGTTGGGTCCCAGTCCCACAAGAAGGATAGATAGGACTGGCAGAGTGACTCCAGTGGTAGAGCACCTACCTAGCAGGCATGAGGACCAAAATTCAAAACCCAGTACAAAAAAAAAAAGATGGACATGTTGAGTAGTCAGAAGTCAGAAGTTATCCTTTATCTTGCCCACTGCCAGATAAAATGAACAGCTATGATGAGAAAACTGATGTTCAGACAGACCAGGAGTTTTGACCAATGTCACACTCCTGGTCACAAGTCCAGTCAAAGATAAAGAAAATGTGGTTATATACACATGGAGTATTTATTATTCGACCTAAAGAAGAATGAATTTATGGCATTCATAGGAAAATAGATGGAATTGGAGATCATCATGTTAAGCAAATTAAGGCAGACTCAGAGAGACAATTAAATAATATTTTCCCTTATATGTGACACTTATATGTTAAAGAAAAAGGAACATGAATATAAAAGGGGAATGATAGAGGAACCAATAAGAGGGTAGAGGAGAAAATAAAAGGTGATGGGATGAATATGATCCAAGTACACTGTATGAACATATGAAAATGCCATAATGA